>NC_140025.1:1196098-1259113 GCF_964263955.1 Coregonus lavaretus
CCTCCATCTTCACCCCTGACGCAGACAACTGATACCCCAAAAAGGAGACCGACTCCTGGAAAAACAGACACTTCTCTGCCTTCACATACAGGTCGTGCTCCACCAGCCTCCGCAACACTCTACGCACCAGGGCCACATGCTCGACACGGGTAGGCGAGTACACGAGAATGTCATCAATGTACACAACCACCCCCTGCCCCTGCATGTCCCTGAAGATCTCATCCACGAATGATTGGAAAACTGACGGAGCGTTCATCAACCCGTATGGCATGACCAGATACTCGTAATGGCCCGAGGTGGTACTAAAGGCTGTCTTCCATTCATCGCCCTCCCTGATGCGCACCAAGTTGTACACGCTCCTGAGATCTAATTTAGTGAAGAAACGCGCCCCATGCAACGACTCAGTCATGGTCGCAATCAGCGGGAGTGGATAACTGTACTTCACCGTAATCTGATTGAGACCACGGTAATCGATGCACGGGCGCAAACCACCATCCTTTTTCTTCACAAAAAAGAAACTCGAGGACGCAGGGGAAGTGGAAGGCCGTATGTATCCTTGTCTCAGAGATTCTTCTATGTAAGTCTCCATAGCTTTCTTCTCCTCTTGAGACAGAGGATACACATGGCTCCGTGGGAGCGCAGCTCCTGCCTGGAGGTCTATCGCACAATCTCCCTGCCTATGGGGCGGCAACTGCGTCGCCCTTGCCTTACTAAACGCAATAGCCAAATCCCCATACTCAGGGGGAACGTGCAATGCGGGCACCTGGTTTGGACTCTCCACCGAGGTAGCCCCTACGGAAACGCCCAAACATCTACCCACACACTGAGCAGACCACTCCATCAGAGCCCTCTCCTGCCACGAAATGGATGGGTTATGGGTACTCAACCAGGGCATGCCCAGCACCACCGGATACGCAGGAGAGTCAATCAGAAATAGCTGAATCATCTCCTGATGACCCCCCTGCGCACACATCCTAAGTGGCGTCGTGACCTCCCTGATCAAGCCCGTACCCAACGGACGGCTATCTAGGGCATGAACGGGGAAAGGAACATCAACAGGAAGAAGGGGAATCCCTAACGCTAAACAAAACTTTTTATCAATAAAATTCCCAGCCGCGCCTGAATCTACCAGCGCCTTATGCTGGGAATGAGGTGCTACCTGTGGAAAACGCACAGGCATACAAAAATGTGCAACAGAGAGCTCTGGGTGAGTGGGGCGCCTACTCACCTGGAGGGAATCCCCAGTGCGGGACCTGTCGTCCTCTCCCCTAGGAGGCCATCCCCAGCACCTAGCCGCGGTGTGTCCTCCCCGACCACAGTTGGTGCAAGGGATGGACCCCCTAGTAAGCCGACCCCTCCTCTCTCTAGCGCCAGCGCCCCCGAGCTCCATGGGGCACGGCTCGGAAGCGCTGGAGGGTGAAATGGACGGACCCCCCTCGGAACGCCCGCGGGTAGCTAGCAGGTTATCCAGCCTGATGGACATGTCGACCAACTGGTCGAACGTGAGGCTGGTGTCCCTACAGGCCAGCTCCCGACAGACATCCTCTCGTAGACTACACCTGTAGTGATCGACGAGGGCCCGATCATTCCACCCTGCATCTGCCGCTAGAGTACGGAATTCGAGGGCGAACTCCTGAGCACTCCTCCTCCCCTGCCGGAGGAAGACCAGACGCTCCCCCGCCGCTTTCCCCTCCGGGGGATGGTCAAACACCGCCTTGAAGCGGCGGGAGAACTCGTTGTACGTTATGGTGTCCGCGTCGATCCTCCTCCACTCCGCGTTGGCCCACTCCAACGCCTTCCCGGACAGGCAGGAGATCAGGGCGGACACGCTCTCATGTCCCGAGGGCGCCGGATGCATGGTGGCCAGGTACAGCTCCACCTGGAGAAGGAAACCCTGGCACCCGGCCGCGGTCCCATCGTAAGCCCTCGGGAGCGAGAGTCGGACTCCTCGGGGTTCTGGTGCGGGAATAGGCTGACTGGCCGATGGTGCTGGCACGGAGGGTGGCGGTGGAGGCGTCCCCCAGCCTCGGATGGTGGTGATCACCTCCTGCAGTGCGGTCCCCATCTGCAGGATCTGGTCCACTTGCTCCCGGACCCTGTCCTCCAGAGTCGCCTGGGCTGCTGCGGCTCCTGCTGATTCCATTGTGGTGTATTATTCTGTCAAGGCGTGCTGTAGGTGCAGTGGCGGAATCAAACGCAGGACGCAGACGGATAATCCAACAGACTTGTATTAAGCCGAAACACGGCAAACGGACAACACTTGCCCGAAGGCGTAATACGCACGAAGGCGAAAAAGAAACAAAACAGCGCACAAACAGGTGCGTAAACTCCAGCGCAGTGGAGAGAAGCTCAACCGAGCGAAAACACGTCTGACACAATCAATAATACACAACACCTGACAAACACAACGGGAACTAAATAGGACACTAATGACACTAAATGAAAACAGGTGTGACAACACTCAGACAAAAGCAAACGAACATGAAACATACAACGGTGGCAGCTAGTATTCCTGAGACAACGAACGCCGAAGCCTGCCCGAACAAGGGAGAGAGGCAGCCTCGGCCGAAACCGTGACACTCAGTGCCTGTCACGGACGTTGAAGGACGGGTCAGACCAAGGTGCAGCGTGAAATGCATCCATGTTTATTAAACCGTATAAACATACAAAAAACAACAAAAGTAAACGAAACATGACGTCGGAAGGCTAATACATACACAAGCCAAACTCACCGAAACACAAACAAGATCCCACAACACAGGCAGCAAAACAGGCTGCCTAAGTATGATCCCCAATCAGAGACAACGAGCGACAGCTGCCTCTGATTGGGAATCACACCCGGCCAAACACAGACATACAAAACCTAGATCTAAACAAAGATCTACCACCACATAGAACTCAACATGCACACCCTGATCAAACTAACTAGAGTTCTGTAGGTCAGGGCGTGACAGTGCCTCTTTGCTTGACATCATGGGAAAATCAAAAGAAATCAGCCAAAAAATTGTAGACCTCCACAAGTCTGGTTCATCCTTGGGAGCAATTTCCAACCGCCTGAAGGTACCACTTCATCTGTACAACCAATAGTATGCAAGTATAAACACCATGGGACCACGCAGCCGTCATACCACTCAGGAAGGAGACGCGTTCTGTCTCCTAGAGATGAACGTACTTTGGTGCGAAAAGTGAAAATCAATCCCAGAACAACAGCAAAGGACCTTGTGAAGATGCTGGAGGAAAGAGATACAAAAGAATCTATATCCTATATCGACATAACCTGAAAGGCTGCTCTGCAAGGAAGAAGCCACTGCTCCAAAACCGCCACAAAAAAGACAGACTACGGTTTGCAACTGCACATGGGGACAAAGATCGTACTTTTTGGAGAAATGTCCTCTGGTCTGATGAAACAAAAATAGAAATGTTTGCCCATAATGACCATCGTTATGTCTAGAGGAAAAAGGGGGTAGCTTGCAACCGAAGAACACCATCCCAACCGTGAAGCACGAGGGTGGCAGCATCATGCTGTGGGGGTGCTTTGCTGCAGGAGGGACTGGTGCACTTCACAAAATAGATGGCATCATGAGGAAGGAAAAGTATGTGGATATATTGAAGCAACATCTCAAGACATCAGTCAGGAAGTTAAAGCTTGGTCGCAAATGGGTCTTCCAAATGGACAATGACTCCAACCATACTTCCAAAGTTGTGCCAAAATGGCTTAAGGACAACAAAGTCAAGGTATTGGAGTGGCCATCACAAAGCCCTGACCGCAATCCTATAGAAATTTGTGGGCAGAACTGAAAAAGAGTGTGCGAGCAAGGAGGCCTACAAACCAGACTCAGTTACACCAGCTCTGTCAGGAGGAATGGGCCAACATTCACCCAACTTATTGTGGGAAGCTTGTGGAGGGCTACCCGAAACGTTTGACCCAAGTTAAACAATTTAAAGGCAATGCTACCAAATACTAATTGAGTGTATGTAAACTTCTGACCCACTGGGAATGTGATGAAAGAAATAAAAGCTTAAATAAATAATTCTCTCTACTATTATTCTGACATTTCACATTCTTAAAATAAAGTGATGACCCTAACTGACCTAAGACAGGGAATTTTTACTAGGATTAAATGTCAGGAATTGTGAAAAACTGAGTTTAAATTGATTTGGCTAAGGTGTATGTAAACTTCCGACTTCAACTGTATATGTTTTCAAATGACATTCTTAGAACGTTCTTTGAATGTTACTAATGTTTTCTTGTGGTTTTAATGGAAAGTTTTCTTAATGTTCCGAGAACATGACTTTAAATAGAACCATGAGGAAACCTGCAGAAAACATTATGCTGAAGTACTGGAATTCCCACAGAAGAACGTTGTTTCTTAACGTTCTATGACTGTTCTGAGAATATGAGCTTAAATAGAACCACGAGGAAACCTGTAGAAACGTTATGCTGAAGGACTGAAATTCCCACAGAAGAACGTTGTCTCTTAACATTTCTTAGAACCATGAGGAAACCTGTAGGAATCATTATGGGAAGGTTGTATGCAAAATAAACATAGGACAACCACGCTCTCACCAAGCTCTAAGAAACATATGGTTCTCAGAACGTTATATGTTAGCTGGATCCCTCTTGCTTTTGTCTTTCCAACTCTCTCTCTCTCTCTGCCCCTCTCAATTCAATTTCAATTAAATGTAAGGGCTTTATTGGTATGGGAAACGTATGTTAACATTGCCAAAACATTACACTTAGAAGTTCCAAAAGAATAAAGACATTTCAAATGTCATATTGTGTATACATACAGTGTTGTAACAATGTACAAATGGGTCTGCCTACGGTGGCCTTTATCAATAGCAAGGCTATGCTCAATGAGTCTGTACATAGTCAAAGCTTTCCTTAAGTTTGGGTCCGTCACAGTGGTCAGGTATTCTGCCACTGTGTACTCTCTGTTTAGGGCCAAATAGCATTCTAGTTTGCGCTGTTTTTGTTTGTTAATTCTTTCCATTGTGTCAAGTAATTCTCTTTTTGTTTTCTCATGATTTGGTTGGGTCTAATTGTGTTATTGTTGTTGTCCTGGTGTCACGATCGTCTAAGGAGGAGGACCAATGCGCAGCGTTGAAGGTGAACATATTTATTATATAAATGATCACACGATCAAAACAACAGATGATAACGTGATGTCTACGGTTGAACACAAACCAAATAAGAACAAGAAACCACAATGAATGAGTGCCAAACGGCTACCTAAGTATGACTCCCAATCAGAGACAACGAGCTACAGCCGTCTCTGATTGGGAGCCACCCTGGCCAACATAGAAAAGCAAAACTAGACCCACAACCTACAACACAAAACATAGAAACTAACACCCTGGCTCAACATACGAGAGTCCCCCGAGCCAGGGCGTGACAGTACCCCCCCCCCTAAAGGCGCGGACTCCGACCGCGCCAACCAAACACAACAGGGGAGGGACCAGGTGGGCACTCCGCCTAGGCGGCGGATCCGGCTCCGGGCATGATCCCCACTCGCTCTCTAACCCCCCAAAGTACCCCTGGTCCGGTCTGGCCCTGCTGACCGGAGCTGGACTGCACACTGGTGGAGCGGATTGCTCTAGCTCCGGCGTGAAGCAGCTGACCCGTGCCGAACCAGGCACCAGTGGACCAGGCACGGGCTGTGCCGGACTGACGACGCACACCACTGGCTTGGTGTGGGGAGCAGGGACGGCCCGAGCCGGGCTGACGAAACGCACCCCTGACTTGGTGCGGGGAGCAGGAGCGGGCCAAACCGGGCTGATGAAACGCACCACTGACTTGGTGCGGGGAGCAGGAACGGGCCGAGCCGGGCTGACGAAGCGCACCACTGACTTGGTGCGGGGAGCAGGAACGGGCCGAGCCGGGCTGACGAAACGCACCACTGACTTGGTGCGGGGAGCAGGAACGGGCCGAGCCGGGCTGACGAAGCGCACCACTGACTTGGTGCGGGGAGCAGGAACGGGCAGAGCCGGGCTGATGAAGCGCACCACTGACTTGGTGCGGGGAGCAGGAAAGGGCCGTGCCGGGCTGACGAAGCGCACCACTGACTTGGTGCGGGGAGCAGGAACGGGCCGAGCCGGGCTGACGAAGCGCACCACTGACTTGGTGCGGGGAGCAGGAACAGACCGGACCGTACTGGGGACACACACCACTGGCCCTACACCGGGATCTGGAACGGGCCAGACCGGACTGGTAACACACCCCAGTACCTCTCGCCGTGCCTCTCCACCTTCCATCCCCTCTTCGACCAGTGGCCCCCGTAACCTGGCGGCCTCCTCTGCCAACCCGCTGGACCGATCTATCGCGGCCTCCTGCTGCCCCGACGTCGTGAGCCCCCCCCCCTAAAAATTTTCTGGGGGTCTCTCCTCCCCGTGGGCCAGGCCTCTATCGTTCTCGCCCAACTCTCGCTCTTCTGTCTCCAACTCCCGCTATTCAGCTCCTCAATGGGCTTGACCCAGTCGAAGCTCTTCCTCCATTGTTCCCAAGTCCACTCTCTCTGCTCTTCACTCGGCTTGACCCAGTCGAGGCTGCCACGGAGATCTGCTAGGGATTTCCCTGGCAATGGCTCCTCGACTCGCTGCTTGGTCCAGTTGTGGTGGTTTCTTCTGTCACGATCGTCTAAGGAGGAGGACCAATGCGCAGCGTTGAAGGTGAACATATTTATTATATAAATGATCACACGATCAAAACAACAGACGATAACGTGATGTCTGCGGTTGAACACAAACCAAATTAGAACAAGAAACCACAATGAATGAGTGCCAAACGGCTACCTAAGTATGACTCCCAATCAGAGACAATGAGCTACAGCCGTCTCTGATTGGGAGCCACCCTGGCCAACATAGAAAAGCAAAACTAGACCCACAACCTACAACACAAAACATATAAACTAACACCCTGGCTCAACATACGAGAGTCCCCCGAGCCAGGGCGTGACACCTGGGGCTCTGTGAGGTCTGTTTTGTGTTTGTGAACAGTGCCCCAGGACCAGCTTACTTAGGGGACTCTTCTCCAAGTGCATCTCTCTGTAGGTGATGGCTTTGTTATGGAAGGTTTGGGAATCGCTTCCTTTTAAGTGGTTATAGAATTGAACGGCTCTTTTCTGGATTTTGATCATTAGCGGGTATGGTCCCAATTCTGCTCTGCATGCATTATTTTGTGTTTTTCGTTGTACACTGAGGATATTTTTGCAGAATTCTGCATGCAGAGTCTCAATTTGGTGTTTGTCCCATTTTGTGAATTCTTGGTTGGTGAGCGGACCCCAGACCTCACAACCATGAAGGGCAATGGGTTCTATAACTGATTCAAGTATTTTTAGCCAGATCCTAATTGGTATGTCGAATTTGATGTTCCTTTTGATGGCATAGAAGGCCCTTCTTGCCTTGTCTCTCAGATCGTTCACAGCTTTGTGGAAGTTACCTGTGGCACTGATGTTTAGGCCGAGGTATGTATAGTTTTTTTGTGTGCTCTAGGGCAGCGGTGTCTAGATGGAATTCGTATTTGTGGTCCTGGCAACTGGACCTTTTTTGGAACACCATTATTTTTGTCTTACTGAGATTTACAGTCAGGGCCCAGGTCTGACATAATCTGTGCAGAAGATCTAGGTGCTGCTGTAGGCCCTCCTTGGTTGGTGACAGAAGCACCAGATCATCAGCAAACAGTAAACATTTGACTTCAGATTCTAGTAGTGTGAGGCCGGGTGCTGCAGACTGTTCTAGTGCCCTCGCCAATTCGATGATATACATGTTGAAGAGGGTGGGGCTTAAACTGCATCCCTGTCTCACCTCACGGCCCTGTGGAAATAAATGTGTGTGTTTTTTGCCAATTTTAACCACACACTTGTTGTTTGTGTACATGGATTTTATAATGTATGTTTTCCCCCAACCCCACTTTCCATCAATTTGTATAGCAGACCCTCATGCCAAATTGAGTCAAAAGCTTTTATGAAATCAACAAAGCATGAGAAGACTTTGCCTTTGTTTTGGTTTGTTTTTTTGTCAATTAGGGTGTGCAGGGTGAATACGTGGTCCGTCGTACGGTAATTTGGTAAAAAGCCAATTTGACATTTGCTCAGTACATTGTTTTCACTGAGGAAATGAACTAGTCTGCTGTTAATGATAATGCAGAGGATTTTCCCAAGGTTGCTCTCTCTCTCTTCCACTCTCTAGTTCTTAGAGTGTTAGCACACAGACAGCCATATTAGGATGTGAAAGAACATTACGTTTTTTCTGCACAGGAATTTCTCAATTCAGCTCCTTATCTCCCAGTACTCAGAGTGTAGATGATAACAGATCCTTCTGGCTGGGTACAAGAGCCAGCGCTGTGTTTCAGTGAGAGGGGGGAGAAGAAAGGAGAGGGGGACAGAGAGGGAGAGAGAAAGTGGAGAGACAGAGAGACTTAGAAAAGAGAAAGCGAGTGAGGGAGATGGATAGATATTATTCCATTAGGCACTCATATTGGAAACCAAGGAAAATAGATCTAGGGAGGGGTCTGAGCCTGCATTTCATGCCAAAACCTTGTCCCCTTCCTTCTTCCCTAACTCACTCCCCTTCACAGATCTGATAGGATTGGTTAGGTCAAAGCAACATGGATGAAATTAGGTAGATCTATAGCGTTTTAAACCTAACCAATCCTTTCAGTTATGTGAAGGGCAGAAAGAAGGGCACAACGTTTTGAAGTGAAATGCAGCCTCATGGTTTCAGCATAATGCTCTCCCTCTAATCCAAACATGTTTTGAGGAAGCATACTTGGCTGCTTACGACTGCACCACAAAATAACAGCTGGAACAGGGCTGCTGTTGCAAAACGGAAAATTATTTCTCACTTAAAAGTCAAGCTTCACACCAAGATTCTTCTCTCAGCTAGTATAGAGTGTGGGTCATGTGTCTAAACTTTAAACCAATCACTGTAGGTTTAAACGATGAAGTCAGAGCTGAAGAATGTGGACCGCCTTTATTACTCTGGAAGTCAGCAAACGGATCTGTATAGCCTGTCCATTTTAGGGACTGTGGGTTACCATGGCTGTGTCCTCAAAAGTAGTGCACTATATATGTGGTCCTCTGTAGCTCAGCTGGTAGAGCACGGCGCTTGTAACGCCAGGGTAGTGGGTTCGATCCCCGGGACCACCCATACACAAAAATGTATGCACACATGACTGTAAGTCGCTTTGGATAAAAGTTTCTGCTAAATGGCATATTATATTATTATAGGGAATAGGGTGCCATTTTGGACTTAAAACAGAGGTTTTATCTCTGGGCTGTGGGTTACAAAACTGCTAATTTGGTACAAAGTGCAGACATTATATTTGGAGGAATGTATGAATGTTGTGTGTTTGGACAATTCAAAGAGAGTTTCCTCACTGTTAGTGATGATGGTGATGGTATCTGGTACAATATTACTGAAATGGTGTACTGTGGCCATGACAAATATTCTCTTGCATTTCATGAACATGTTAGATTGAACGAAGGTGCAACCAAACCTGCCATTGTAATTTTTATGCAGTAGCCTATCTTTATACACAAACTCCGTGCACACGACTGAAAAGTAAACACAAAAGGGAGGAAGAAGAGGAGGATTGGAGGGAGAACTGAAAACACTAGCCCTCGTGGCCGAGTCTTGTCCACTTCTGCATTCACCGTTGCAGAGGAAGTAGGAGCACAGACTTCTTGTCGCGATGATGAGCGCCACGGGTCCTCTACTACCCAGAACCCCTTGTGCCCCAGCAGGCGGTAGAGCTACATGAAGTGTGAGCTAGGGGTCATACTGGATGACTATTTCAGATGGACTGATCACAGGGTAGACAGAGATGTGTCCTTTATGTTTCCTGTTTGTTGCTTGTCAGCAGATGGACTATAGTTTGAGTTAGGTTAAAGGGTGGTGTTTTGCTGTGTTAGAGTGGATTGTAGGATTGTAATATTCTGAGGCCTGGACCCAGTAGTCATGTGATGGACACTATTTAATAAAACCAGTAGTGCAGCTTCAAAGTTCAAGCTCCCCCTCAGACAGGTCAGCAAGGTAATAGAGGAGGGAATGGCAGATGCAGACAGTGGAGTGTCTCTCGTATGTCCTGTTCAGACAGGCTGTCTCTCACATGGTCATGTGAAGAAAGGCTGGCTGGTGTATTGCACTGCCAGAATTTGGGTTCACACAGAACATGGTGTCAGACTAACTCAGCTAAGTTGTGTGTGTGTGTGTGTGGGTGTGTGTGTCCTATTGTACCTTGTACCATATCGCTTTTATTTTCACTCTCTCAAAAGTTGGGTGCACAACTCTTGTCCTCGAAGCACAGCCACAGTCTGTTAAAACAAGACTTGGGAAACCAGGTGTGTGCCCTCTCTGGCCAATTAGGGCCATTAATTGGTCAATTAAGAGCCAGAGGGAAACCGAACCCAGCGGGACTTTGGCACTCGCGTACTTGAGTCGTGCCCCCCTGCCTTAAACCATCATACCCCTTCCTATCCCTTAGGCTACTCTGTCAGTCAAGACACAACTTCAAAGCTGTCGCTAATAACCCAGTCGACCGCTCTGAGTTACCTGAGGTCAAGAATCCTTCTTAGGGTATGCAGTGACCTAACCCGAGGCCATGTTATGACATAAAACACACTGTAATTCTTGTGCTCTTAAGATGCCAGACTTGATAGCGCAGGGTATGTTATTCTCAAGTCCTAGGCTGAGCAGACGCCCCTTGGTCAGGCTTAGGTTGATAGGCTACTGATGCTACGCTAACTAATGCTAAGTTCGTCTCGGTTTGATAAAAACCTGCTGTGGAATTTTGGCTCTCTGGAGCTTCCTTCCTCTTCGCCGTGATGCCAAATATGGCCTGGGCTTGCCACATATGCTGAAATATGAAGCTGTGTGTGTGTGTGTTCACTATGTTTTCCCTGCTGACTATGAGATATGACCCCAGCTACATACTATGAAATGGATGACATCATCGTTTCGTTCTCTCCCTCCCCCCTCTCTTTTTTGTCCCTCTGTCCTGCATTTTTACATTTTCTGTCTTATGTAACTCCGTTATACTGGCCAGGGAGATAGTGAACCTTTGCACTGCTCAGAGAAAACAGTTCCGTCTTTTTCCCCTTTTCAACTCTGCAGCCAGCTGCTCTGTTTCACTAGTTTTCAGTGTGTGAGTAAAGAACGTCAACAAGAAACAGACTTATTTTTATTTAGGGAAGTTTGCATTTACATTTAAAAACAGCTTTATAACAAAGCCTAAATTAGGAAAATGGAGAGTGCTGACTGGGTTTGGGGAAAAGTCTTGCACAATGTGTGTCTTTAGTAGAATACACAAGGTGCAATTTCGAAATTTTGTTGTGCATCAGCAGTTTTTCTCTTGTTATGTCAGTCACTGACAGTCACTCAATTAGCCTGGTCAGCTAACAATTTTTTGATTGGTAAGTTAGTCTAGCCAGCTATCTAAACTTGTATTAATCATGGCCGAATACCGACCTGGCACGCATGGCACGATTTGATTTGATTGATTTGATTTTACCTTCAGGGGACCCACATTGATTTTGTTGGTCACGCTCACTCAGATATCATTAACATGGCATAAATCATGGCAAAATGTGTAGAATTGCAGGTAATTAGCTTTAAAACTGCTAAAATTACTCTCCGCCCCATGGCAAAATTTGTAGAATTTCAGAAAACTTGCTTTAAAACTGCAACAGGCTCCTGTGGTTGCAGTAAAAATATATATATATACAGTACCAGTCAAAAGTCTGGACACACCTACTCATTCCAGGGTTTTTCTTTATTTTGACTATTTTCTACATTGTATGAATGAAATAACACATATGGAATCATGTAGTAACCAAAAAAGTGTTTAACAAATCCAAATATATTTTATATTTGAGATTCTTCAAATAGCCACCCTTTGCCTTGATGACAGCTTTGCACACTCTTGGCATTCTCTCAACCAGCTTCATGAGGTATTCACCTGGAATGCATTTCAATTAACAGGTGTGCCTTCTTAAAAGTTATTTTGTGGAATTTCTTTCCTTCTTAATGCATTTGAGCCAATCAGTTGTGTTGTGACAAAGTATACAAGCTGGTAAAAGAGCAAGTCCATATTGTGGCAAGAACATCTCAAATAAGCAAAGAGAAACAACAGTCCATCATTACTTTAAGACATGAAGGTCAGTCAATACGGAACATTTCAAGAACTTTGAAAGTTTCTTCAAGTGTAGTCGCAAAAACCATCAAGCGCTATGATGAAACTGGCTCTCATGAAGACCACCACAGGAATGGAAGACCCAGAGTTACCTCTGCTGCAGAGGATACGTTCATTAGAGTTACCAGCCTCAGAAATTGCAGCCCAAATAAATGCTTCACAAAGTGCAAGTAACAGACACATCTCAACATCAACTGTTCAGAGGGGTCTGTGTGAATCAGGCCTTCATGGTCGAATTGCTGCAAAGAAACCACTACTAAAGGACACCAATAAGAAGAAGGGACCTGCTTGGGCCAAGAAACACGAGCAATGGACATTAGACCGGTGGAAATTTGTCCTTTGGTCTGTAGTCCAAATTGGAGATTTTTGGTTCCAACCGTCGTGTCTTTGTGAGACGAGGTGTGGGTGAACAGATGATCTCTCCATGTGTATTTCCCACTGTAAAGCATGGAGGAGGAGGTGTTATAGTGAGGGGGTACTTTGCTGGTGACACTCTCTGTGATTTATTTAGAATTCAAGGCACACTTAGCCAGCATGGCTACCACAGCATTTTACAGCGATACACTATCCAATCTGGTTTGGGCTTAGTGGGACTATCATTTGTTTTTCAACAGGACAATGACCCACCACACCTCCAGGCTGTGTAAGGGCTATTTTACCAATAAGGAGAGTGATGGAGTGCTGCATCAGATGACCTGGTCTCCACAATCCCCTGACCTCAACCCAATTGAGATGATTTGGGATGAGTTGGACCACAGAGTGAAGGAAAAGCAGCCAACAAGTGCTCAGCATGTGTGGGAACTCCTTCAAGACTGTTGGAAAAGCATTCCAGGTGAAGCTGGTTGAGAGAATGCCAAGTGTGCAAAGCTGTCATCAAGGCAAAGGCTGGCTATGTGAAGAATCTCAAATATAAAATATATTTTGATTTGTTTAACACTTTTTTGTTTACTGCATGATTCCATATGTGTTATTTCATAGTTTTGATGTCTTCACTATTATTCTAAAGAAAAACCCTTGAATGAGTAGCTGTGTCCAAACTTTTGACTGGTAGTGTATATATATAAATATTCATTCCCATTTTTCTCTGCCCTACGGGCTTGGGACCTGGGGCTTCAGTCCCTGCATTAATCAGGCCCTGCTCATATGATCTGCCTAGTATAACTCGTTTTTATGTAGGTTACTATAGGCCTGCATTAACACTTCTCCTTAAACATGACATGTTGATTCCTCAGTTGATCATCTCAGTTCCTGTTTGGCGATGAGATGAGGTTGCATGTGAAATGTTCACAGGGAAGTGAGTGAGAGAAGCTTCTGTAAATGAACTTGTCACTTCTACGTGAACAGAGAGAACAGAGATAGACAAATCTTCATAGCTGGCTCTGGTGTTTCTGGTTCCAAACACTGATCTCAGTCCAGAGATATGCAAGAGAAGTGAGGACTGGTACTGTAGGCCTACATCCTACCAATACTGTGCATCCAACCCATTCTCCCATCTACTCAAAACCAACCCCAACAACATGTCTGATTTTCTAAATTGAATACGTGTTCTTTCTGTCTCCTAGTCTTTTTTGAGACAGACGGCCTTAACACTAGGTCAGAGGTTAAGTATCTATACATTTGTGAGAGTGCTTGAAGAGGTTACTGGTTGTAGATAGTGAGACGTGACATGTCTTTGGATGTCCTCCTGAGTTGTTTTACTACCCCCAGAGGGCTAAACTCACCCTACCACACCCACACACCCCAGCTCTGTTTGGTAGGCCTGGTGCAGGAGTGGGACATCTTTGAGGGTCCTTCCTCAAGACACTCAGGGAAGAGAGAGAGAGGGCTCTCCTCCTCTCTGTTTATGCCTTTGCCACATGAGCAAGCAGGAATATGATGTGCTCATAGAGTGGGTAGGAGGTGTGTGTGCGCATGTGCACACACGTGCATTGGTCCTCTGTAGCTCAATTGGTAGAGCATGGCACTTGTAACGCCAGGGTAGTGGGTTCGATCCCCGGGACCACCCATATGTAAAAATGTATGCACACATGACTGACTGTAAGTCGCTTTGGATAAAAGCGTCTGCTAAATGGCATATTATATTATTAAGACAAGCCAAACAACCTCCCCGCCACATACCCACGAAACAAAGCTCCTCCCTACTACACACATACCATAGCCCAGTTGACGATTGGCCCAAGAGGCTACATAAAAAATTAAAGTATCAGTCCAACTGAAAGAACTCTCCCCACCTTCTGTTTCTCCCTCTCTCTCATTCTCCCATTTTCTCTCCCTTAATACTCACTCCCCTCATTTTTCAAAACACTCTTTTAACCCCTCCCTATCCACTATCTTTCTTCTCTTGTTTCACTGTACCAACCCTGTTAAGCCACGTGACTGTCTATGTTGTTTCTCTATCATGCATCGATCTGCCTGTGTAGAGGAGGAGAGGGGAGAGGAGGGGCGCTGGGAGGAGAACAGAGGGCCAAGGAATGCACAGTTGGGAAATCTGCAGGGGAGGAAGAGTGGAGGAGGGGAGGAGGGAGGGCTGGGGGTGCTGAGAGATGGAGGGAGGGGGTGGTTGACTAGCGTTCTATGTACGCCACAGGCCAAAGAATCCTCACTGTGGGATATCTGGTATTCATGCTCAATCACCCAATGGAAATTACCATAAAAGAGAAGTGGGGGGGGCAAAACAGACAGCAGTACAGTACATACAGCCTTTGTCCTGTCCTCTTGGGGAAAGTCACATATATATAGTGCTATGAAAAAGTATTTGCCCCCTTTCTAATTTTCTCTACTTTTGCATATTTGTGATACTGAATGTTATCAGATCTTCAACCAAAACCTAATATTAGATAAAGAGAACATAAGTGAATAAATAACACAACAATTATATATTTATTTAATTTATTTCATAAACAAAGTTATGCAACACCCAATTCCCCTGTGTGAAAAAGTAATTGCCCCCTTACACTCAATAACTGGTTGTGCCCGCTTAAGCTGCAATGACTCCAACCAAATGCTTCCTGTAGTTGTTGATCAGTCTCTCACGTCGCTGTGGAGGAATTTTGGCCCACTCTTCCATGCAGAACTGCCTTAACTACGTGACGTGTGGGTTTTCAAGCATGAACTGCTCGTTTCAAGTCCTGCCACAACATCTCAGTTGGGATTAGGTCTGGACTTTGACTAGGCCAAAACATCAAATTTTTTGCTTTTTAGCTATTTTCATGTAGACTTGATTGTGTGTTTTGGATCATTGTCTTGCTGCATGACCCAGCTGCGCTTCTGCTTCAGCTCACAGACGGATGGTCTGACAGAGTTTGGTTTTCGCCAGTCTTGATGATCATCCAGGTGCTTTTTGGCAAACTTGAGTCAACTTTTTGGACAAGATGGGTCCCATTATGCGTGGCGAAAACCAAACACTGCATTCCACAGTAAGAACATCATACCAAAGGTCAAGCATGGGTGTGGTGGTGTGATGGTTTGGGGATGCTTTGCTGCCTCAGGACCTGGACGACTTGCCTTAATAGAAGGAACCATGAATTCTGCTCTGTATCAGAGAATTCTACAGGAGAATGTCAGACCATCCGTCTGTGAGCTGAAGCTGAAGCGCAGCTGGGTCATGCAGCAAGACAATGATCCACAACACGCAATGAAAAATGCTAAAAAGCAACAAATTGGAAGTTTTGGAATGGCCTAGTCAAAGTCCAGACCTAATCCCAATTGAGATGTTGTGGCAGGACTTGAAACGAGCAGTTCATGCTTGAAAACCCACACGTCACTGAGTTAAAGCAGTTCCGCATGGAAGAGTGGGCCAAAATTCCTCCACAGCGACGTGAGAGACTGATCAACAACTCCAGGAAGCATTCGGTTGGAGTCATTGCAGCTAAAGGTGGCACAACCAGTTATTGAGTGTAAGGGGGCAATTACTTTTTCACACAGGGGAATTGGGTGTTGCGTAACTTTGTTTATGAAATAAATGAAATAAATATGTAATTGTTGTGTTATTTGTTCACTTATGTTCCCTTTATCTAATATTAGGTTTTGGTTGAAGATCTGATAACATTCAGTATCACAAATATGCAAAAGTAGAAAAAATTAGAAAGGGGGCAAATACTTTTTCATAGCACTGTATATATATATATATATATATATACTTTTCAATCTGTATATTCTACAGTCATCATACACAGCTTCATGCATCTGATGCAAATCTAATATGATCCAACTGCTCCTACAGTATATTCGTTTTGTAACACCTTTATGTGTGCAAATTCTGATATGTTCAAGTCCACTGCCCACAAAAAGTGTTTGAAGTCCAAAAAACACACCCCCTACACATACATATCATGAGTATAAAATGTGCTTGCATTCTAAAGTGACTAGAGTAACGGGCCAATTCAAACCATAATACATCAACTGTGTTACTTGTTGTGGAATGGTCATTGACACACAGGGTGTGACCGTACAAAACAAAGTACCACTGTCAGACCTCTTATCAGACCTTGGTTAGACATCACACCTGTGTACACACAGTCATATACGTAAATGTTTTACCACAACTGATTAAGTTCCTTCTTTGTCACTCCATTCCTTTGGACTACATATGAGGCTGGACTTTCTGTTGTCTTCAAGTTAGGAGAAGTGAAGGTTGTGTAGTATGAATAGGTAGCCTAACGGTTTAGAGCATTGGGCCAGTAACCAAAAGGTTGCTGGTTGAAATCCCCCGAGCCAACTATGTGAAAAATATCTGTTGATGTGCCCTTGAGCAAGACACTTAACCCTAATTGCTCCTGTAAGCCGCTCTGGATAAGAGCGTCTGCTATATGACTAAAATGTAATGAGTGTGGGAAAAGTATTGTTGCAATTTGCAGCAACAGAAGACTATAGTATGGGTGTCTGACACAATAAAGGCGCCTGTGGTTTCACTATGGTTGAAGTGGTTTGGAGTATGCAAAACAAACAGACACCTGATAGTGTGGGTGTACAATGAACAAATAGAACACGACACACACAGTACCAGATAGATTCCCCCCTAAAGCATTTCATTCATACCACATCACAGTGACCATTAATAAACCATAAACCTCCAGATACATATGATGAGCACGGTCACGCATTGGAGCCTTTAAAAAAAAAAAAGTTTTACACATGCAAACGACAGCGTGCAGACGCACACAAACATCAACGACATCACACCTGGCCAAACCCACCTGCTCCCACCCCAACCTCCAGCACCCGCATCACTCTCTGCCACATGGTCTCAAGCTGCACCATTTTGTTTCTCTCCGATGCCCACGCACTTTCAACGTTTAGATAATAAAGCATTTGACCTTTCCATTGTATTAACGATGAAGGATTTGGTTGATTTCCAATTTGTAAGTTGAGGTTTTTTAAAGATGATTGACGAGAAAAGTATCATCCAACCCATCAGGAATTGGAGGCATTACTAACTTCATTTGCATGCCCTTTTGTATTTATATGTAGATAGATATCTCTAAGCATTGTGGGAGGATGTGGGCGATTGTGTCTATAAGGAGTCTGGTGGGCTGTGACTTCCCGTAAGACCAATCATCTCTCCGATGGGAGTTCATGGGAAAACAATGTGATGAGTCACCACAGTGGCAAATCGTAAATACACTGTACAGCCGGTCGGGTGGACATGTGTTAAAAACCACAGCAGTGGCTGAGCAGAAACATCAACATTTTCCTTCCCAGAAAATACCTTATTGTAATCCGAGGCCTATGGTGAGCAGGATGGATCAAAATACATAATTCAAACAATGTGAGAGTGGCAGAGAAGTAAGTGCAATCATTCACATTCACTTGACAATGGAAAGGCTGTAAGCATCTGTATATGTTCATTCAGTCAGGGGAGTAATGGAATATGTTAATCAATTGTGCAGCGCACTTGAAATGAGTCATATTTTCACCCAGATTTCCCATGGACTGTTCTGATATCGTCATCTGAAATATGAACCATGCTGTAGAGCAGGGGTACTCAACTCTTACCGTACGAGGTCCAGAGCCTGCTGGTTTTCTGATCTACCTGATAATGAATTGCACACACCTGGTGTCACAGCTAAAAATCAGTCCCTAATTAGAGGGGAACAATGAAAAAATGCAGTGGAAATGGCTTTGAGGTCCAGAGTTGAGTTTGAGGGCTGAAGAGCCACAATGAATCTTAATACAAGCGGAAAGCAGACACAGTAGGGAAAAAATGAAACACAACACACTGTAACAGTTAATAACAACAAAATAGGCCAGGAGAAATCTCTTCTCAGCTATTTCTAGATGAAAAATAACAACGTCTCTTATCAGACCAACTGAAACATCACACCGCGTCAGACATAACAGTCCATAGTCTCGCTGGCTGTTTGTGGAGTCTCATCTACTGAGGCATGGGTGTTTGGGGGGAATGTCAAACATACAGTAACAGATATGCTGTCCAATAGTATCCCGAGGTGTTGTACTCGTGTCTCGTGAGACTCTTTGTTAGTAAACACACAGATGCATAGAGTTCAGGCTAGGCGAGCAGGGGTGAATCCCTTGTGGGATAACTAAATCTGTCACACACACTAACCCAGCCCCCTCCCCATCCCTGTTGTCTGTCTGCTCTCAAGGTCAATGTGCGTGCTTGCATTTGTGCGTGTGCGTGTGCGTGTGTGTGTGTGTGTGTATGTGTGTGTGTGTGTGTGTGTGCGTGTGCGTGTGCGTGTGTGTGTGTGTGTGTGTGTGTGTGTGTGTGTGTGTGTGTGTGTGTGTGTGTGTGTGTGTGTGTGTGTGTGTGTGTGTGTGTGTTGGCCGGGACAGTCAGTCTCCCCCTCCCTTCCGGTACACTGTGTTGTCTGCAATACTGACTGAATCCATCTCTCCAGTCTCCCCTAACAGACTGATGCAGAGATGATGCAGTTATATCACTGCTGTAAGTGAGTCTAATGTGAACTGACCTAACAGACAACGTGACACATTCTTCATAGACACAATCCTTTCACTAAATGTGATTAACAAATAACATAAACCCAATAAAATAATTTTCAGAATAAGTTTATTTTAATTTTTTTAAGTATGACTAGTGTAAGAGTACTTATCAAGCTGGCAGCAGGGAGAAAATATAACATTTGTGGGAGGTAAATTGCTGCAGGCAATGGTCTTGTTTGGGTGTAAGGGGTGGGGGCTTGGGGACTGGCCACATTCCTTTTCTACCTGCTCATTCTGTATGAGAATCTTCATACTTTAAAACAAGTTCCCTCCTTATGAGGTGTCAAGCAGAGACATTGGACGGGGTTGTGTGTGTGCGCGCGTTTTAATCGCTGTGTGCGCATGTGTGTGATGGAGGAGGAGACAATGTGACACAGCACATTACTTCATCACGTCTATCTGATGAAATCAGAAGGCAGAGAGCGCCTCCTTTTGGCCATAACACATCTGAGCATCATCATCATCATCACTACCCTCTGGTAAAATTCCATTCCCACGTACAAAGGAACGCACGAGTGCAGGAAGGCCGGACTGCAGCAGCCGCCAAGCAAATTATTCGATAAGATCCAAAGGAGCCTGGTGCGGGTTTTTAGGAATTCCAGTCATTCCTGGTTGCCGTCAGAACAGCACATTGGGGCCAGTCGTTTGGAGCCCTATATATCTGGTTTTCCTCCTTCCCCGCATACGCAAATAAGCGCTAGCACACACACTCTACACACACGTACATTGTATTATTGTTGTATGGCGGTATTATACATTTTGTATTGTAGATATGTAGTGGTGTAATAATGTTATATGATGTACTGTTTTATATTTTGTTTTGTATGTAATGTAAGTGACTTAATGTGTTTGGACCCCAGGAAGAGTAGCTGCTGCCTTGGCAACAGCTAATGGGGATCCCTAATAAATACAAAATACAACAACAAACAAAAAAATATACTGATCAACATACCAACCTGACTCCACCCATCTCCTTCCCCATACTGTAGCACGATAAGGGTGAGCTTAATGTGTTCTGAGAATTACGTTTTATTCCCCACTGATCCTTTGTATTTAAAAAAGTATTCATACACATAACCTTTGTATACCTGCTGTACACAGTACATAGGAGGCCTAAATACATAGGAGTGGCAAGATTTTGTGAGAAGATTCTAAGTATTGTAACTATCACCTGCATGTATGCTTTCAGAGAAAAGGTGAAACTCTCCCTTAGTTTATTGAAAAGGTCACCTTGTATTCATCAAATTAAAAATAGAGCTAAATCAAATCAAATTGTATTTGCCACATGCGCCGAATACAACAGGTGTAGACCTTACAGTGAAAAAAACAATGCAGTTTTTAAGAAAATAAAAAAAGTGTTAAGTAAAAAATAGATAAGTAAAAAATAAAAAATAGCAAATAATTAAAGAGCAGCAGTAAAATCAAATAGCAGTAGGGAGGCTATATACAGGGGGTACCGGTACAGAGTCAATGTGCGGGGGCACCGGTTAGTCAAGGTAATTGAGGTAACATGTACATGTGGGTAGAGTTAAATGTGACTAAAGAGTTACAAATTCCCCCAACACAAGGGCTCACTATACCAATACCTTTACTCTGCTTACCTTCTATGGCCAATGGGTGTAGTGCTAGAGCAGGGATTCCCAAATTTGGTCCTGGGATCCCCCCTGGGTGCACGTTTTGGTTTTTGCCCTAGCACTACACAGCTGATTCAAATAAACAACTCATCATCAAGCTTTTAATATTTGAATCAGCTGTGTAGTGCTAGGGCAAAAACCAAAACGTGCACCCAGGTCCAAGTTTGGGAAACCCTGCTCTAGGGCATAACTGCATGAATAGAAAATGTATATTTTTTCTTCAACGCAAACCATGATGTCATGGCAAAACAATGCCTAAGGTTGAAGTCAGTGTGTTTTTGTATTTTTATTTATTTACTTTAGTTTTTGTTATTTTAAATGTTTTGACGTCAATGTGTACATACAACCCATTCTCTGTTAACAGACTAAACGCATTGTGCACAGCTGCTTATGTAATGTAGCCTATGTCAGTTATGCCATTAAACACACTGCCCATTCAATAATAATTACATATATGAGTAATATAATATATGCCACATTCACACAGTCAGTGTGTGTTAAACTTTATCCTGGTTAACTTTTACAAGGCCCCACTCAGTAAACCTGTCCGATGCCACACCTTAGTAATGCCTACTGCTCTAACTGTAAACCTACCAGTATGTGGCTGCAAATAGAAATGCAACACATGCATGTACCTTTCTTCTTTATGTCATACCAAACAGTGAATAGCTCAAACCCCATTCATCTAACACCCTTCGCTTTGCAAACCTTTAGCTTTGAAAGTTCTCATGCAAAAGAAGGGGAAAAGATCCTCATGCCTATTCTACTTTAGCCATTTGCTTGGCAGCAAACTTGCTAGCCACAATTTCACAACCCAGATGTCATGTGCCCATTTCCACAGTTCTCCCTCAACTTGCTAACTTTATTACATAACATAAAGTTATTCCATTTCACAACAACTGACAGACTTGCCTCATCTTGCTTGTATACTTCATTTTCTTAGCTTTCATTCATTGGCTGCATTGCAGAAAATTTCACTGGTTTCAGCACTACTGCTTCAGAGCATGCTCCAACATGTCACTTACTCTCCACAAACAACTCCACAACTCCACAACAAACACTATTATGGCTGACCAAGGTGTGACCTCAAAATAATACTTTAAAACAATGTGATATGGGTAGATATGACTTTATTTATATAAGATTAATTATTATTATATATTTTCTACCTAATAGATTTTTCTACCTAGCCTACAATATATTTGATATAATGGAAATGTAAACATACATGGCAAAAAGTCACATGGACATTATTACAATCAAAGATTTTCTATTATATTGACAACATAGTCGAGTGAACGCTCTAACAATGGAAATACTTGTCCTCAAAGGTGAAGGCCGGCGGGAGGAGTCACGATCAGGTGGGACCATTCTAGCTAATGAGAGGGCAGATACACGCGTGTGAACAACGGGCACAACTCCGATATAAAATCGTTGTTTTTTTGTTGCCGAAATGCCACGTGCGTCGACTTCTATCAATACATTTGTAACAAAATAACCATTACGAATCTTCTATTCGATCAATTAAGGCTCACGTAGCAAATGCTATATTAATTATTTTGTTCTAGCAAATTCAACACACTCATTGACCTCCATACAAAAATGTCTCACTTCATGGTGTTATTTTCGTCGACAGATTTTGGGCAGAGTAAACCCTCTCGCTTAGCCTCTTCCTCTCTGTTACAATGTTGCAAGAAATAACAGTTGAACACGGCCAGGCAGAGCCGCGCCCTCTATCGGATATATGGTTTGTAAAACAGAACAAATATGGCGTCCGACAGCTCGAGAACTGCAATTCGATTCGAGTGAGTTACTGCGCTGTAATTTTCTTAACGAAAAGTAGTATGAATAACGTTTGGTGCTTTGAAATTATATTTGGTGTGATAGAATTTAGCTAACATATTGCATCAAAGCTTCCGTTTCCCAACATAAGATGCAGTGTAGCCTGCCCTGAAGTGCATTAGCGGCATTTTAGAATCTGGTTTCAAAATTCTGTTGACATGTGTCTGCCACACTTCAAAGCATTGCAATAAAAAATGTGTTTGTAGGCCCAAGGGTTTCCAATGCTAATATCTAACCAAATGTCATGACCCTACAAAAGCTGTAGCCTAAATTGCATTTACATATAAATGTATTTCTCCCACCACAGTCTCTAAGAATATGACCACCATGGACACAAAACAGATCACTCATCATACTCTCCAAATTGACAAATTTAACAGGGCGGGTAACTATGGCAACATTATGCCTCTCCTGACCGCCCTTGATAATGCCTGTGTGACTTGTGAGCAGCTGCAAGGCACAGACATCGTCAGGGTTCTTTACAGACTCCTCAAAACCTGCTTAGACCATTCAGTGAAAAGAACAGTCAAGCACCTGTTGTCAAAATGGAAGAAACTCTACAGTCACCCCTATCACATCTCAAAGGAGAAGGGAAGTGGAGAAGAATTCACTGTCTTTGGAGACAGTATACTGGCTGACATAACTTGTCTGGCAGACAGAGGTGGCCTAGCTGCTGGTGATGCTACTAAACCAGTGGAGTTGGGTGCGTCTTGTGAACATGTGGTTTTCCATACTGGGTTCGAGGACAGAACACTCCCAAATGGGACCAAGTGCGGGAGAACTAAGGGAGAAGGGGTGTCATCGTGGCAGGCAGCTGGTGATTCGTCTTCGGGGTCAATTTTGCCCACCCTCTCAAAGCAGTCAGATTCTCCTGCCACCACTTCCCTGGGTACCCCTCCTCCCTGTAAGGATTCCTCTGAGTCAGCTTTGAGGACAAAGTGCTTCCAGCTTCTCCTTGGTGCCCTCGATCCAGAAACTTCCAAGGAGGCAGAGGGAAAGACTGCAGATCTGGCCCGGGTCATAGAGGTGCACATCCACACTCTGCACCGTACAAACCAGGCCAAATACAAGGCATGCATCAGGAGTAAGGTGGCCAACCTAAGGAACCCCAAAAACAGCCATCTTCGGTGTGGTCTCCTGGGCGGCAGCCTGGGGCCGGAAGTCTTCGCCGGGATGTCTGTGGAGGAGATGGCCAACGAGGAGCTCCAGCGGCTGAGGGAGGAGTACTCGTCGCGGGGGGTGAGCGAGAGGCATCTCTCCCAGGGGGTGGAGGGGACGCCCACTCAGAAGCTGCGGTGCAGGCGGTGCGAGGGGTCGGACTGCAGGGTGACGCAAGTGTCCCGGGGCACGCTGTTTCTGCCGGCGTGGGTCCGCCAGGCCACCGCAGACCAGGATGCCATGACCTTTGTGACCTGTAGCAGGTGTGGGGAGCAGTGGTACCACAGCAGCTGGGTCTGCCTCTGATAGGCCATCCTCACCACACCACATGTTAAAAAATGCCTGCTTTGTTTTTGTTGAGATCCTGCTGATATGTCTTCACCCTATCAAAATGACTATTGTCATGTTTTAATGACAGAAATTAAGAATTACATTTAACATTTTATCACATGGTTATGCTGTATGCATTACATTGTCATTAAACTTGCTTCGCTACATACTGTAATACAAATTTGGATTTGTGTTCTCTTTCTTTGACTATTTATTTCTCATTCTGGCTTTAATAGGTACTATGTGTTTAGCATGGGGTCTTTCTGTGTGTGAGAACACAAGATGTAGTTCCTATGGTGACA
The DNA here is from genome assembly GCF_964263955.1 of Coregonus lavaretus. Taxonomy (NCBI): domain Eukaryota; kingdom Metazoa; phylum Chordata; class Actinopteri; order Salmoniformes; family Salmonidae; genus Coregonus; species Coregonus lavaretus. The sequence continues at coordinate 1,220,518 of NC_140025.1, forward strand.
TTTCGGTGGAGCTGCAGAGTAAGACCCATGTGGCCTTCCTGTGGCAATGTGACCCAGTGAGAAGCACAAGGAGCATGTGACCCATTAATCAGCCTAAGACAAAGCTCCAACAGGGTAATGTCTAGAAGGGATACAGTTTAGGTCAAATTGACGTCAACAGTAGATTTTTATTTTATTTTAGCTAACCCTTTTCCTAACCTTAACCTAATTCTCCTAACCTGCTACGTTAATTCTCCTAACCTGCTACAAAAAGTCAATTTTGAGATAAGCTGTATCCCATCTACACAAAACCCTCCGGCCGGGGGCTTGCTGATCTCCCATGATCCCTCACTTTCTAGCCCACAGCCAGTGCTAATGACTCAGGACCCCATCGTAGTGATGACAGAAAGATCCAGGCTAGTTGGACAAAGTTGTCTTAATTAGCTATTCTCTGTGGGCAGGGATAGGGGTTTGAGAATATATGGAAATGGTAGCAGTATTTTGTATTACACAAGATTATAATAAATGGTTATATTGTTAAATGAGTATATATTTCATTGAAATGGCCATTGAACAGCAGGTAATGTAAGATTACAGTATATGATTTGTTCTCATCGTGTTTTTGTAATCTGTAAGATATCTGTATCGGAGTCATTTGAGATATCATTCTGTTTTATCAATTGAATTTGTTTTGTGTTTCACTAACAGTATGTTGTGTATTTTCAAGGAGTGGCTTTTCCAAAGTCCATGCAGTTCCCTATCTTATTGATAGTCTCCCTGTTCATAGCCTTTAACTTTTCAATCATTGTCTGAAACTTGATTTATTTGATGCACACACACACATGCATGCTTAGGCAGTATGTGTGTACTGTGCATGGTGGTACTTACAAACATAGACACACCTTCACAATCATTCACATTCATACTGTTTAATACATTGTGTGTGCAGGCTTTTCTACCCATTCCCACACTGATAATATTACAATAGATCAACTTTATCAAGGGGAAAGTCCACATTCTCATATCTTTCAAAGAGCACACTACTGCTGAAACATTGAGCTACAGCAGAATAAAACGTAGGGGAGAGTGGGGTAAGTTGAGCCAAAGAGGTAAGTTGAGCCACCCTTGTTTCTAGGAAACCATACACAAAATTAATATTTTTACCAAATATTTAGGAAGAGGTCATCATTTCAGGGAGTCTGTTAAGGAAGAAACCACGTGGAAAAAGTGGTAAGCAAGTTAGGTCCAAAAAACAGATTTTCACGAAGTCATATGAATTTATTGTGTTAGAGGTTTCATGATGTTTGTATCTAAACCAAAGTAGATCATTTTAAGATTGTTCTATACATCAGTTGGGGTCAATATGAGGTCATAAACCCAGCATAAAATGGAATCCTTGTAGCTGTGTGGGCTAAAATAGTCAAATGTTTGCCTTGGGGTAAGTTGAACCAATGGTTGAGCCAATGGCAAGTTCAGCAAATTGAAGTGTCAATACGGAACATTTCAACTTTGAAAGTTTCTTCAAGTGCAGTCGCAAAAACCATCAAGCGCTATGATGAAACTGGCTCTCATGAGGATCGCCACAGGAAAGGAAGACCCAGAGTTACCTCTGCTGCAGAGGATAAGTTCATAAGAGTTACCAGCCTCAGAAATTGCAGCCCAAATAAATGCTTCACAGAGTTGAAGTAAAACACATCTCAACATTAACTGTTCAGAGGAGACTGTGTGAATCAGGCCTTCATGGTCGAATTGCTGCAAAGAAACCACTACTAAAGAACACCAATAAGAAGAGACTTGCTTGGGCCAAGAAACACGAGTAATGGACATTAGACCGGTTGAAATTTGTCCTTTGGTCTAGAGTCCACATTTTAGATTTTTTGGTTCCTACCGCTGTGTCTTTGTGAGATGCGGTGTGGGTGAACGGATGATCTCCGCATGTGTATTTCCCACTGTAAAGCATGGAGAAGGAGGTGTTATGGTGTGGGGGTACTTTGCTGGTGACACTGTCTGTGATTTATTTAGAATTCAAAGCACACTTAACCAGCATGGCTACCACAGCATTCTGCAGCGATACGCCATCCCATCTGGTTTGTGCTTAGTGGGACTATCATTTGTTTTTCAACAGGACAATGACCCAACACACCTCCAGGCTGTGTAAGGGCTACTTTACCAAGAAGAAGAGTGATGTTGTGCTGCTGGCCTACACAATCCCCCGACCTCAACCAAATTGAGATGGTTTGGGATGAGTCGGACGGCAGAGTGAAGGAAAAGCAGCCAACAAGTGCTCAGCATATGTGGCAACTCCTTCAAGACTGTTGGGAAAGCATTCCAGGTGAAGCTGGTCGAGAGAATGCCAAGAGTGTGCAAAGCTGTCATCAAGGCAAAGGGTGGCTATTTGAAGAATTCCATATGCGTTATTTCATAGTTTTGATGTCTTCACTGTTATTCTACAATGTAGAAAATAGTAAAAATAAAGAAAAACCCTTGAATGAGTAGGTTCTAAAACTTTTGACCGGTAGTGTAAATATAAACATGGTTTAAAAAAGGTAGCGGTAATATTTCATTCAGTACAGACATTTGTAGGCGGCTTAACTTACCCTCTCCCGGGGCTCAACTTACCCCATACTACAATTTATCTTCTTAAAATCTGATTTTAAACCTAACCTTAACCACACAGCTAACGTTATGCCTAACCCTAACCTTAAATTAAGATTTTGACTTTTGTGGCTAATCTTGACTTTGTGGCTATGCTTTCTAGTGGAAACCGTATTCTTGTCACAACAGGGCTTGGCTATCCCTGACAAAGTGCAGTGTTTGAGTGATTGACTGTGTCATCGACTAAAAGATTGCTACAACATATGATGTGGTTAGCTGATCCTTAAAAAACCTATCCATTGCGTTGTAAGATCACACATGTGTCAGCAACTCCTGGGCAGAGGAACGCGCCCATTGTATATAATGTTACAGTGACGTCATCACAATATTGCCAGATATGTTTTGTATGGGCATTGCCATGAGCACATTCAAAAGCCACGACGCATCAGTGTTTAGAATGTCCATTTCCTGCTATACTTTTTCAGTAGATAGCTTCCTTGATCCATTTTGCCCAGAGTGGGCGTGCCAAACGATCGGTCATCTGAACGCCAGTAGCGCTCGAGCAGTCCTGCCCAGTAGCGACATGTCACGGGGAAACCTTGGCCGCTCGTGAGGATGTCGCAAAGGGATGGAGCGGTATGGCACCGCCGACGTACATTATAAACAGTAAGGTACAGTTGTAACCAATTGATACTGTTCGTAGCTAGATATTTCAGACTTGCAGACTTTCACATTGAATGGAAATTATATTTGTTAACCAGTTAGCCTAGCCAGCTACATGAAGCCAGCTGATGTTTAGGCTACGCGCATGATCTCACAGACTACGTGGTTCATGGCAAGCGAGCAGTTGGTGCTTTCGCGACAACTGGGAATTCTGAAAAAAACGAGGTCAAATCATGAGTCAGTGTTCTTCAGGTCGGAAATTGGGAGCTCTAAGAAAGATTCCCAAGTTTCCGAATTGGAAATCCGAGTTGGATGACAGTTCAAAACGATTTTTCCCAGTCAGAGCTCGTTTTTTCCTTCACGCATTGAAGTCGGAGATGTCCGAGTTCCCAGTTGTTTGGAACGCGGCAAGTGATTTACTGTATATTCACTAGCAGTCTTTATTCCTAGTGTTTGTTTGTTATTTAGGCCGTGGGAGTCCGCTATACTTACTCCATGGGACAGTCTTGTTGTTTACCTGCTAATCAGCCTACTACCAAAGCAAGTTTGTTTCCAATAGCCTATACTGTCACAGAGCTATAGCATACGTCCGTTTTCAGATCATATCTTCTCGATGTGTTCACTTTTATCTAGGTGTGTCATCAAACAAACAAAGCACAAACATTCCAACCTTCTGCGCATGTTCTCGGTTGGCTAGTGATGGATATAATGCTGGGGATAGGACCAGATTGGCTTGTTCTACAAATCAATGGTAGGATATTTTAATAGGGCTCTCGGTTGAATAGATAGAGCATTACCATTGGTTACCATGCTGATAATGCTAAACAGTCATGCCGATAATGCTAAACAGTATTTGTTTTATTCTAACCTGATCAGTAGGCCTACTTTCCCTTTAAATCTTGTGACCGTGAGAGCCAACGCTGATGTGGGCACATGACTCTGTGTGTGTGTGTGTGTGTGTGTGTGTGTGTGTGTGTGTGTGTGTGTGTGTGTGTGTGTGAACCCCAGCTGCCATTGCTGCAGAAAGGCAGCGTAACAAAGGTGCAGTCAGTCAGTGTCCTCTCCAGTCCAGATATATTACGCCACATTAAATTCACTGTAGTTGGCTCAGGCTGAGGCAGCTAACAATAGGCAAAGTCTCAAAAACGAGTTTCCACTTTAACCAATTTGACTAACAAGATGTGCTTCTGTCTCTGACCTACTTGGGCTGATTAGCCCATTTCACAACCCTTTTGGATGTTATTATATCATTATGGAAATAGGGAGAGGGCTAGAGAAGATTTCTGAAGTAGTTAACTCCATTGATTAGAGGTCAGTGGTGAAATTCATTTAAATGTAGTGGCACAGTGTTGTCACAGTATTTGAGGAGGCTGCTGAACACTACCTCAATCAGAGACCAGACATTGATGATTATGTGATGGAGAGGCATTGAGGGGGTGATAAGCTCAGATTTCTCTACTCATTTTAATCCCTTCATCACCAACCAGATAACAGTCGGAGCCCTGTTAAACTTGTCACTCTCTCACAGGGCTCAATCAGGTCTCATAGGGATGTTAGGAATTGGACGATTGGATTTTCTCTTCTCTTTTTTAAAAACTTGACCCACCTGGTCTCTTGGACTAATTGGGGTCTTTGTGTTTGTTTAAGGATAACATTCTTCTTTACTTTCTCAGCAGCCTGCAATGCTAGTCATTGCTTAATAGCAGAAACAGTGAACCCTTCAGTGTGTTAGTGTGTTACTGGATTAATAACCAAGGCCTGCAACAACCTGGAATTTTAATACCCATACCAGACATCCGTTTGACTAATAGGGTCGAAATTAACCACATTCATTCTAATTACAGGAACTTAAAGGCCTCATTAAATGCACGTCATGGAATCCTTCGATATGTTGACATAGGCTAATACCATGACGATGATGAACTAACGTCATATCTTCTGTTTTTTCAAACAGGTGCTGAATTAGGCTATGGTTTGCCTTGATACCTAACTGTAAGAAATGGCATGTGTTGCAACAATTAAGATTGCATTACTGTAACTGTCTCTTATTTACTGTACTACTGTATTGTAGCAGACTAAACTAAGTTTTAGGCCTATAGTTGTCTACTGTACTGTACAGCAGGCCAAACTCACTCACCCCACGTTTTTAATGCATCATGTCTGCTCTGAAGCCATGCATGACGCATACAAAACTTTCTTGTAGTGTGTGGCCTGCGGCCGCTGGTTTGCTCATGTGATTCTCTAAGAGATGGTCATCTGATCATTGTCCATGTGACACATGCATGCTGAGAATATTACAACAGTTAATGTCGGCAGGAAAATGTTACGTCTTCATTGGATAAGATATCAACTACTAGACAGTATAACATTGTGACTGATTTGACTTTAGCTGACTACAGATGAGGTACTGCGTTAATATTGTTAATCTGTGTTTCTTAATCTTGTTCTTTTCTTTTCTCTGCCTGATAAGAGAGCAATCAATCAGTCAGTCAGTCAGTTGATTGATTAAACTGAATGACTATCTGTTTACTGACTGACTATGTCATCTATTTGTCAGGTAGCAGCAGCGCTTCCCAGATCTCCCCCCAGCCAGCTACCCCACCAACACTCCAGCCCCAGCCCCGGGCCCAGCCATGACAGCCAAGTCGTCCCTGCTCAAAGTGATCCTCCTGGGGGACGGCGGCGTGGGCAAGTCCTCCCTCATGAACCGCTACGTCACCAACAAGTTTGACACGCACCTCTTCCACACAATTGGCGTGGAGTTCCTCAACAAGGAGCTGGAGGTGGACGGGCGCACCGTGACGCTTCAAATCTGGGACACGGCGGGCCAGGAGCGCTTCCGCTCGCTCCGGACACCTTTCTACCGCGGCTCCGACTGTTGTCTGCTAACCTTCAGCGTGGATGACAACCAGAGCTTCCACAATCTCAACAACTGGAAGAAGGAGTTTGCCTACTACGCTGATGTCAAGGAACCCGAGAAGTTCCCGTTCGTGATCCTGGGTAATAAGTTGGATGTGCCGGAGAGGCAGGTTTCGGGCGAGGACGCCCGCCAGTGGTGCCGCGAGAACGGCGGCCACCCGTACTTTGAGACGAGCGCTAAGGACTCGACCAACGTGGCGGCGGCGTTCGAGGAGGCGGTGAGGAGGGTGCTAGCGCAGGAGGAAAGGGGGGAGCACCTCATCCCCACGGACACAGTGGACCTGCACAGGAAGCCGCGCTCTGGCGCCTCCTGCTGCTGAGGAGATGTAGGGTTGATTACCTTTATTTGACTCTTAAAGGCCCAATGCAGCTGTTTATCTCAATTTAAAATGGGCAAAAATAGCTTTTTAGCAAAAAACTATTTCTCAAGCAAGATTTAGCTAATATTGTCTGGGTGTGGTCTGAGTGGGGAGGGGAAAACGAGCTGTTATTGGCAGAGAGGTTTGGAACTGTCTTTGTTATTGGTCTATTAACCAATCTGCCGCATGGTGATGTCACCATGGAAGCTGAAACTCCCGCCCATGCAAACCTGCTGATTTATAATGTCCTGTGTAGATTATATTTTCAACCACCAACTATCAGAAAATAAACTGATCACATTTTTTCACACTTTTACAGTGTTAGTTTCATCAGCTGTTATACAATATGATATGAAACACAGGAAAAACAGAATTTTGACTGCACTGGGCCTTTAAAGAGACAGGAGGGGCTTATTTGAACTTCTGCTCCCCAACTCTGGCCAACTTGGCTGTAAATTGTGAGTACTGATGATACCAACGGCCACTTGGTTCCAGTTCTCCTTTTTAACTGTGGTTAATGCATTCGTTTTGCTCTGTGCTCCTCCCTTGGTTTACACGACTGCATGTGCACGCGGACACACAGCCTGTTCATAGCATCATATACACCCGACCCACTTAGGCTATATACGTTTTATCATACACAGGAGTGCAAATAGTTGGGCCTGTTATTTGACATTCCTTTGCGCTGGTGAGAGTGTGTGTGTTATCAGTTACCATTACGATCAAGACATGACTTTGTTCTGCATTCCTCCTTCCAAGAGATGCATTACTACTGTGCTGAAAGACACATACAGCATTACTACATATTTTCATTTTAGTCATAGCAGACACTCTTATCCAGAGCAACTTGCAGTAGCGAGTGCATACATTTAATATACTTCTTCATACTGGTCTCCCGTGGGAATCGAACCGACAACCCTGCCGTTGCAAGCGCCATGCTCTTCCAATTGAGCCACATGGGAACTATTACATTGTCATCCCATCTGTTAAATGGGCTGAATGTGCCAAATGTATATTTAATATTGTTGATTGTTAAAATAATCCGATTTTGTATTAACGTCAGTGGTTAGTCCAGTACGCAGACTGACTGAACTACAGTATGTTTTGGGGTAAAACCAGATGGTTCTGTCCAGTCTACATCATTGTACAAATGGAAAGAAGATTCCAGTCAAACCCATTTCTCTGATTATTCTCACTTGCTGCGCTGATTTTAGATTTTAAACCCACTCAACCCAGCCATGCAAATTTTGGCTGTTTGAATTCGAAGCCTTTCATTGGCTGGATCACGTGCTGTATAGCCCAGACCAACGTTGATTGGACTCCCATTCATAAGTATGTCCAGCATTCATAATGACCATAAAAGCTTTAACACGTTTAATCTCATCCAATTTCCAGATCAACCGTCAAAAGCCTTTTTATAGCCATGTTAATGTGTGTTTGTTAGGAATGTCATGGCACTGAAGCATGTAGATTGGTCTTTTAGCGTCAAAAACATTAGCTTTAATTTATTTACAGTCACTCACTACGCGAACTAGTGCACCCGAAGCCTCAGGACGGAAGTGCATTAGCTAGCCTAACTGTTCTCGGAGAATTTGGAAATCAATGGCTTTTTAATGTTATATTTCCTGGAACTGGACTAATCATTAAGGAATGGAGCAGCAAATCCAGGGCCATTGCACCACAGTTTGTTATATGTAGGCTATTAGGTGACTTGTGCTATCATGAGTTGTGTTTACTATAGGCCCAAGAATACCAGTCGTAAATGCATACCAGTTGTTTCTACGTTTTGCTGTAAAACAAGACCAACCATGAAACACTAAAAACTGTAGGCTATTGTACTTTGTTTTTATGTACAAAATATAGTTGGTCATTTGACAAAAGACTCCCAAAAAACAGTGATGTCACCAGTATTGAAATGCGAGCCAGTAATTTCTACAGCAGGGTTCCCCAACTGGCAGGCCGCGGTCCGGGTGATTTTATTTGGCACATCAAGTTTTCTGAGCAAAATGTTTTATTTTATATATATAGAGAGAGAGATTTTTTTTATTGTTGGACATAAGACTGTAAAAACACAGTCAAATCAGCTCCAAGTGATTTTCATTTTGGAAATCTGTTCCCAAGTATTCCCACGCATAATAGAAAGATACATATGATCGTATACAAATGTAAGCAAGGTTTGAAATGATTATGTTTTAGTCAAATATTATATCTTTGGGCTTCTTGTGGTCAATTTGCAGTCTACAAATAATTTTCCGGCCCACTGACCATCCGCTCAGGAAATAAATTGTCCAGCGGCTGAATCTAGTTGATCATCCCTGTTCTAGTGTCTTGTATTAAAACATGAACCACCCTGAAACACTATCAATATGGTCTTAAAATGTATGTTTTTGTGTGTGTGTTGAAATAAAGTTGGCAATTTTAAACCTATGTGCTCCATCTATGGAGTGTTTGGTCTTCCACTGACCACTGTACTGTCGGTCAACTGTAGGCCAAATGCACTGCTATCCTAATTTGTGCGGACCCCCTTCTTGGGGTGTAGGGTGAAGTTGCCCCTAGATACTGATCTTGGGTCAGTTTTGTATTTCCCCCATTAATGATTAAGGTTAGGATTGGGGGAGAGGGAGTGGATCCTAGATCTGTTCCTAGGGGAAACTTCACCCCGGAGCTTTCCTTGGTCTTAATCAATGGTTTTGGACTACCATTTTAGGAAATGAACAATGCTACATCTTTCCACCAGGTGGCCTCAGCATCTCACAAACCTCTACAAAGGCAACACCCCAAGGTTGTCCCATCACTGTGATTGAGGGTGCACACTAGGGCTGGGGTGCGTTAAGCAGGACGCAAAATAGATAGAAATAGGCTATGTAGAACCAACATGCCTCTCTGAAATGTAGAATAAGGAATCACATCAGCTCTATTCATGGCATTTCTATCTGCAACATTAAAAGCATATTTGTCATTCATCCCATTGTGTGTGTGTTTAACAGGAAGTCCAAACTTGTAAGAAAGAGACCGAAAGCAGCTCTTTCACGATAATAAAAAATATCGTTTTTACTAAAGAAGGTTACAAAAATCATCACTATACAGGAGTCATATAACTATTTAAAACGTTTAAAAGAAAAACAACTACAGGGACTACAATGTCATCAAGGTACAATGGATATCTTTTTAAAAAAGAGAGTTGAGTGGGGGCAAACACTGCCTACCATAGTTGTCAGTACAATTGACTACACATCACCTGAAAAACTGCAAAGACACAGTCATGTCGCCTTCATGCAATAACGAGGAAACGACAACACACCCTGACTGAAACGCATCTTCTTATATGAAACGGAACATACGCTTGCCTACATCAACCTGGCAGCAAAGCACACTGTATTATATCAAACATAACACACATGGGAATATAGTACTTTTTTCAGTATTTAGACGTTTCCACACGTGGACAATACCGACATGCCTTTTCATATGAAAGTTAAAAGAATCATTGTTTCACTGGTTTGAGGAAGATAACTCAGGAGCTTGGGACTATAAGGTTCTATCTGCAAAAAGATGATTCTGAGATAACTGGCTAAAGTTTGAGCCCTCATTGGTTTGAATGGTGTCAGCTATTTTTATATTGTATTCTTTTTAACTTAACATGAATTGGGGTATTTAGAGTATACTGTATGTAGGTAGAGAACATTGAACAGAACAAGGCTATGTCAATAACTCAATTTAGACTAAAATGCAGATAGAACCTTATAGTCCCAAGCGTTTGAACTACTCAGTGATCATTATTATCGAATAGGTCATTATAATCAAATAACTGAAAACAAATATATATATATATATAAATTCCTGACTTGTTAACTCTTTATATTGTAAACATCCAAACAATATCTGTTCATATAACAGGCCTAAAAATATGACAGATGAGTCACTTTTATTTGCCTTGCCATTGTAAAATAATCGCAAATAATGTCAAAGACAAGTTATTATTCATTACTTTAGCACAGGGAAAGATTCAGCTGCCTAAAACTGATAAAAACATTGAAAACATTTTGTATTTTTTCTTCTTCACATTTCTAAATGTATACAATACAAGCATCGTAACTCTGTATTTGCTTACAGTTTCAAAGATGTTACATTACTATTATATCAAATGCAGAACTAGTCATTGGATGCTAAACATATACTCCAAAGGAAACATTTACATATTGGTAATCAAAGGTAAAATAGCATGTTAAAACATTTGACCGTGCTCTCCACATTCAGGAGGTGTCATTCAATAGAACTTTCTTTGGGGGCGGTCCATATATTTACAGGTGAACTTCACCCCTTTAAGGGTGGACTTGTCTTGAGGAAAGTGAATGTATGATCCCAAAAACCGGGAGGAGAAAGACATCCACCCTTCACGGTTGTGTACGATGAACACAATGAACAAGCATTGAACTTTTGTTATGTTCGCTTCAGCTGTGACCTTGCCTTGTAACAAGTGTGTGCTTAATCAGTGAAGTGTTAGCCTGGTCCCAGATCTATTTGTGCTGTCTTGCCTCCTATGGTCATTATCATGCCGAACATAGGAGCTATATAGCACAAACAGATCTGGGACCAGGCTAGAGGAGTCTTTATTTTGGTTTCGTACCTGAGGTATGTATAATGTATCACTTACAAACAGAACAAGGCAATCTGACCTTGAGTGTTGGTTTGTCCTGTGGGTTTAGAAGCAAGGCTGTTTCCAGAGGAAACCTGCCATACAGAGGGCTAGGTGGAGGTTCACTAGCCTGGTCCCAGATCAGTTTGTGCTGTCTTGCCAATTCCTATGGTCATAATAACACGACAATGACCATAGGAGTTGGCAAGACAGCACAAACAGATCTGGGACCAGGCTAGAGGTTCACCTGCAGGTCAAAGCAATGCGTTAGCACTGCAGACAGCTGCTGACAGAACTGCCGCTTTGGGCCAACAGTCACATTACTGAATGTGTCCAATCCGGTTAGGGTACAGCACACGTTTTTCTCCTCAGGCCAAAATGAAGAATTACTCAACAGAAATTGCTGGCTGTCAATAAAGGAATCGGAAAGTTAACATAATAGTAGGAATATTTTCTATGAGAGGCACCCTGAGATGCTTTGTATGTAATGTATACATGGGGTTTTGTAATTCTACTTTAGTTTTTTATATTTTTAAATAGTGCAACATATCATGCATTACCATAAAAAAAAAGCAAAAAACGAAATCAGGTAAAACAGGGTTGCGATAAGATAACCAAAGGAGAGAAATACCAGAGATAAGAGAAGACCAGATAAATACAATAATAGCAAACCTGTCATACTTTGAAGTAGTATAAAAAAAAAACATTCATACATACACATTCACACAATATATTCATATTCATATATATAAAACACCAAAAAACAGAGGACATTTTGTGGCACGCTTCCTCAGGAGTTGTGCAGACAGTGACCTTGTTGTTAGGCGGTTATTAGGAGCTGTGTTAGTGCTGTGCTGTGATTGGCTCAGAGCAGTTAGGCTATGGCAGCAGGGTTGCGCTCAGTAACGGTCCAATCGAGAGCAAACGTTCGCAAACAGGAAGAGGTACCACCCAACCTGAGCTCATCCAATAGGAACTTCTCATATACCTGTTCCGTTTGAAAACGTTTGCTCCCTTTTGGACAAAGGACCTGATTCAGAGTTGAGAAAAGTGTTCGCAACTCAGACTTTCGCTTAAATTGTCCATTGATGTCAATGGAAGACATGGGCTGCATTTACACAGGCAGTCCAATTCTGACATTTTCTTCACTAATTGGTCTTTTGACCAATCAGATCAGCTCTGAAAAATATTTGATGTGAAAAGATATGATAAGATTGGTCAAAAGACCAAGGCTTGTGTAAACGTAGCCAACGTGTGAAAATTTGAGTTGAGTGCACATATCTCAAGTCAGAACACCGCCCATAGTGAAGGAGACCCAGGTGTTGGTTTTACTCAGAATGGGGTTGGAGGTTAGGAAGTGTGTGAGGGGTGGTTGGCCGGTTCTTATGAGTAAGAGGAGTTGAGACCCTCCTTGGAGCCACCCTCCTCCACATCGTCGTCCTTTGTCTTAATGTCCTGGTACTCGTTCTGGTTGCAGGAGCTCCTCAGGTAGGCCCAGTTCGCCGACAGGATCATCAGATAGTGGATCTGTGGAGAGAGAGAGAGAGAGGGCGCAGAGAGGAGGGAGGGAGGGAGGGAGGGAGGGAGGGAGGGAGGGAGGGAAAGGAAAGTGCATAGGGTGGTGGCCAGTGAGAGGGTTAGTTAGCCAAAGCAAGCTACATGAGTAAAAGCTACACATCATGTTGACCAGTCTACCAGATGTCAAACAAGACACATTAGCATTGCTACTGTACAATGTCAGTATTTGTTGGTTAGGTTGGCTAGGTTAGTATTAGTCAATTACAGAAAACTAAGTCAGTGGGAATTCATTTTCTCCAAACAGTCACTCTATCCTAAAAGGAGAGGACAATGGTCTTGGTTTTCCTTCACATGTTATGTTTATTTTGCATAAACTAAAAAGGCACAACGTCTTTCATAACAAATATCACAAAAAGAGCCTAAACAGGCTAAAATATACTAACTTCAAGCTAGACAGTTGGCACTTGGGGGAAAGATATTAAAGTCTCATTGAAAAGAAAACTATATCCTTCGATTAGAATAACTACAGAATATTGTATTCATCTGAAGCTAGACACATCAACACAAATATTCCCTTCTTCTTACACTTGCGCTGTCCCTTTGTATTGATAATCTATCCATCCTTAATGCTATGTGCCTGCTCTATTTGAATGAACTGATAGCCTTGACTAGCGGTCCCTCAAGGAACTGTACCCCTACTGTATTGGATCAGTACTTCTAGGCACATATCCTGGCTGGACAGATTGTGAGGGACCTCAGCCATGTTCGCTAATCATGCACTCACTAGTCCCTCAATGTGGTTTAAAGGCATGTGTGGCAATAGGGCTGGAAGCAAAGGCACATACTGTAGATCTATCTGTATTGTGTTAACAGTAGTGTACATTTCTCTATATGCTACAGTACATACTCTCCTCCCCACCCTCTCTGTCTTTCTTTCTGTTCATCTTTCTTTCTTCCTTGAACTATCTTTCTTTTTCACTTTCTATAATTTCTCTCTCTTCTCTCTCTCTCTAATATGGCTCTGAGAACTTTGTGGAGCGGCGGTTGCCGTGGCTCATGAACTTGAGAACAGCATAGTTATACGTGGTGGCCATCATGTAGATCAGCTGGGAGGGAGAGATGAGAAGACAGTCTGAGAAACAAAGTCAATGACCAGGAGGCCTTTGGGAGGCCAGTGCTGTTCTTGGGTGGCATCTGGCTAGATTGTGCAGTACTGTACCTTCATTTTGCTTCACATTGCATATATCTACATCTATAAACAAAGTTAGATTGCTACAGCGCACACAATTTCAAATGGCGACAGCCCCAAAACATCACTGCTCTAGAGGAGATCTGCATGTAGGAATGGGCCAAAATACCAGCAACAGTGTGTGAAAACCTTGTGAAGACTTACAGAAAACGTTTGACCTGTGTCATTGCCAACAAAGGGTATATAACAAAGTATTGAGAAACGTTTGTTATTGACCAAATACTTATTTTCCACCATAATTTGCAAATAAATTCATTCAAAATCCTACAATGTGATTTTCTGGATTTTTTTTTCTCATTTTGTCTGTCATAGTTGACGTGTACCTATGATGAATATTACAGGCCTCTCTCATCTTTTTAAGTGGGAGAACTTGCACAATTGGTGGCTGACTCAATACTTTTTTCCCCCACTGTATGATGACATACAGGTCTAATTCTATCATCTCTGGTGCAAAATACCATATGGTCAGAGTCTTGTGAGGCATTGCTCTCCATTGGCCACAAAGCAAATGTGTGTTAGCCAGGAGCTCTTTCCTATGGCCCATGTCAGTGTGTGTCCAGCCAGAAGCTATAGGGCAGACTTACACCCTCAGGAAAACTGAGTCAGAACCATGAAGCGTGGGGGAGGGATTACCATGGCAACAGATCAGCGTGCCATGGCAACTCATGCAAATGATGCAAACATGGGGAATTCGGGATATAGGGCATCCAAAGCTTACCAATGCAATGAGGGTGGCGCCTGCTCCAGCACACGCAACAATGTACAGGTGAAAAGATAGGTAGAACTGGAAAACATGGAGACAGATCTCTGGTTAGTGATGATACTTTCTTTGATTGACATTCATAAAATATGTCTTTCCCACAATCAGCCTCTGTATAATTACAGTACAGTGATGAAGAATCTACAGCACGTGTTATATTTTTGCATTATTTCAACTTACGCTTTTGACAAATGTATAAAACGTATTTTTTGGTGAATAGGAAGGTTTATATGATATTCCTATTATATGAGGTTCATGATGGTTAATATGGCCGTCATATGATGTACAGAAAGCTTTACAGAAGGAGGAAGGGTTGCCGTTCTCACCTCACTCGTGCTACAAATGTCTCCTAGTGTAGATCCACAGGCTTTGCCAGGTGTCGCATTCCATGGAATAATACCTAGACAATCAGGAACAAGAGATATCGGTTAGGACCAACTGTAGCTTTAAGACAGGCCCTATTCAGTGCAGAGTGGTCAATCACCTCACAGCATTTGTCGTAAATATCACTTGAGTTGACCTAATGCGATAGTAAATGTTCACGCATCCTCTCATTCTGATGTATATCTGTTTATACCATCTGCCATTAAAGAGGACAGATGATGATGATGATGATGATGATGATGATGCACTGCTTGAGGGTGATGGTAATGTTGCACGGATATGGTTGACATACCATACATTCCTCTAGTCATAAACATGATATAGATGTCGATGCAGTAAATGACTTAAACACCCTATTGATATTTAAAGGCTGTGTTATCAGCATCCATAACACAGGCATAATGTTAGTAAGATACAGCCTACCACTGCCAAGTGGACGTACATCACACTCCTTGCATTAGGCCCTTATGCAGGGCTATATCCTGATATGACTCATCAATATATGGCTCATACATGGACGTGTTCTGCCGGATGCTATAGGCAGAATGGCCGTCATATGAATATGGGTCCTACTCCTAAACACATGAACCAGGTTGACATGTAATCACACGGATCAGTGTGTGTGTTACTGAGTGACACTCACCGTACTGCCTGACGTCCACACAGATGGAGTCAGGATCAGTGATGTTGGCCATGGGGGACTTCAGGGCAGCACAGGTAGTCCACATGTTGTAGAAGAGGAAGACGGGGATGGATGAGAAGCCGAAGATCCCCAGGAAGGCCAGGCCCAGGATATAGGTAAGGAACACAAACTGATGAAGAGAGAGAGGTGTTAGTGACATCATCATCATCATCATTATTGTCGTCATCATCATTATCGTCGTCATCATCATCATCATCATCATCATCATCATCATCGTCAACCTTGTCATTGAAATCTACTGCTACTGCTATACCTAACATAACACTCTACTATGTATAATTCTCCATTATTGCATTCATAGCCTTTACCATCACCTAATGACAGAGGATAATTATAACCAAGCTCGTCCTCATCTTCATCACCATATCGGCATCCACATTTTCCTGATACAAAAGTTTCATCCAATGTTAGCTTGACGACACTCAGGAGAATACAACCGTCCTCATAGCAGCCTTCCAGGCCTTAGAGGCTGACGTTACTGGACATCTGCAGCGATTACACTGATCAGCCTAGAGAGGACAAACTGTGCCAGAGTTACCCTCTGGGACAGTACGCCTAAATGCATGAGTGTGTACAGCCGTATGTGTGTGAACGTCACAGACGCAATGTGTGCGGTTGTACGTGTGAGCATGTAAGCATGCCCTTGAATGTGTGTGTGTATGTATTCATGAGTTCAATATTTTTATGTATGTGTGTGTGTGTGTTTAAGCATATTTGACCGTATTTGTGTGTGTGACCATATTGGCGGGTGTGTGTATTCATGTCTCACCGTGGCTGTGATGCAGCGGCCGCACACGGTGGTCTTGAACTGGCTCTGCAGCTCCTTCTTGACGGCGCTGGTGGTGTAGAAGCCCTCAGCCAGCAGGATGATCCCATAAACAAAGAAGAAGGAGGCGATGCCATAGATGATGTACTGCATGGTCTGGATCCTGCTCGGACAGATACAGTCAAGATAGGAATGAATGTGAAGGTAGGCACATTCATATTGAATACCTTTATAAACTGTAAAGGTTGACATATAGGTAAAGACATATAGGAGATACAACAGAGAAAATGAGTTATCTTTCTCTCACACACACACACACACACTACTTACACGATGGTGAGGGTGGCGTGATCAGTGGTGATCCGGGAGAAGTGGTTCTCCAGCATGGTCAGTGTGCCGGTCAGCGCCACGTGACCACACCCGCAGAACAGAGCCACGCCCGAGAAACAGAGGATGGTGGCCACCAGTGAGGCATAGGGCACTCCGCCCAGACACTTGATGCAGCATTCAAAGCAACCTGCGGGGGGAGACAGAGAGCACTTTGCTTAGAAGGAGCAAAGAACTACACAGTTGGTCAATGTTTTCTTTTCGAGCTACATTAGCCTATAATTCGGCCTCTTGCTACATTATAATGTAGGCATACATTGGAACTATACTATGTATGTTTTTGTCCTGGAGAGCAACCGTCACTGCTTAATTATTCATGAATTAGCGAATTCATAAATACTAAATGTGATCATTTCTGACTGAGAAAGGGATTCACTGTATGCTGTAGCCTGAAACCCTTGAGGATTAGCATTCTTGCTAACCTGTGTTGCGTAAACAATGATTTGACAGATACAACCGAGTCACATTTACAGTAAAGTTGACAGATACAGTAGTCACATTCTCTTCAAACAAAAGCCACAACATTATCTTCATCCATCTCAACCATATCTGAACCGTTTTCACTTCATCATTGCAACGTTCCCAGTTAGAATTGACACACTCAAGCACCCAGGAGTGTTAAATATTACATGTGTTCCATCTTCCTCTCTACTTCCCCTAAAAAAATTCCCTCTCCTTTGTCTTCATAGAGAAACATACACAAAGCCCTTTTAACCAATGGCATGAATAATGCACGTCTAATTCTAAACACACTACCAGTCAAAAGTTTGGACAAACCTACTCATTCAAGGGTTTTTCTTTATTTGTACAATTTTTTACATTGTAGAATAATAGTGAAGACATCAAAACTATGAAATAACATATGGAATCATGTAGTAAACAAAGAAGTGTTAAACAACTCAAAATATATTTTAAATTTGAGATTGTTCAAATAGCCACCCTTTGCCTTGATGACAGCTTTGCACACTCTTGGCATTCTCTCAACCAGCTTCACCTGGAATGCTTTTACATTTTAGTCATTTAGCAGACGCTCTTATCCAGAACGATTTACAGGAGCAATTGGAGTTAAGTGCCTTGCTCAAGGGCACATCGACAGATTTTTCACCTAGTCGGCTTGGGGATTAGAACCAGCAACCTTTCGGTTACTGGCACAACGCTCTTAACCACTAAGCTACCTGCCGCCCCGTCTTGAAGCAGTTCCCTCATATGTTGAGCACTTGTTGACTGCTTTTCCTTCACTCTGCGGTCCGACTCATCCCAAACCATCTCAATTGGGTTGAGGTCGGGGGATTGTGGAGGCCAGGTCATCTGATGCAGCACTCCATCACTCTCCTTCTTTTTTTTTTTTTTATTTATTTATTTATTTTTTTTTTTCGGGGGGAATGGATCAGCTTAATATTGCAGATATATTGTATCTTCTATCAATGTAATTGTCTGCATCACTTCCAATCCCCCATGTTTTTATTTATTTTTATATATATACTCCCCTTTATTACTTTTCAACCCCACCATCCTTTCCCTACTTGGAGTAAATTAGTGAACAACAATACCCAGGCCTCTACTTCCGGTCTATACTTACTATCTCTCCATCACTCTCCTTCTTGGTAAAATAGCCCTTACACAGCCTGGAGGTGTGTTGGGTCCTCTGTAGCTCAGCTGGTAGAGCACGGCGCTTGTAACGCCAAGGTAGTGGGTTCGATCCCCGGGACCACCCATACACAAAAATGTATGCACGCATGACTGTAAGTCGCTTTGGATAAAAGCGTCTGCTAAATGGCATATTATTATTATTATATTAATTGTACTGTTGTAAAACAAATGATAGTCCCACTAAGCCCAAACCAGATGGGATGGCGTATTGCTGCAGAATGCTGTGGTAGCCATGCTGGTTAAGTGTGCCTTGAATTCTAAATAAATCACAGACGGTGTCACCAGCAAAGCCCCCCCACACCATAATACCTCCTCCCTCATGCTTTATGGTGGGAAATACACATGCAGAGATAATCCGTTCACCCACACCGTGTCTCACAAAGACACGGCAGTTGGAACCAAAAATCTCCAATTTGGACTCCAGCCCAAAGGACACATTTCCACCGGTCTAATGTCTATTGCTCGTGTTTCTTGGCCCAAGCAGGTCTCTTCTTATTATTGGTGTCCTTTAGTAATGGTTTCTTTGCAGCAATTCGACCATGAAGGCCTGATTCACACAGTCCCCTCTGAACAGTTAATGTTGAGATGTGTCTGTTACTTGAACTCTGTGAAGCATTTATTTGGGCTGCAATTTCAGAGGCTGGTAACTCTAATGAACTTATCCTCTGCAGCAGAGGTAACTCTGGGTCTTCCATTCCTGTGGCGGTCCTCATGAAAGCCAGTTTCATCATAGCGCTTGATGGTTTTTGCGACTGCACTTGAAGAAACGTTCAAAGTTCTTGAAATGTTCCGTATTGATTAACCTTCATGTCAAAGTAATGATGGACTGTCGTTTCTCTTTGCTTATTTGAGCTGTTCTTGTCATAATATGGACTTGGTCTTTTACCAAATAGGGCTATCTTCTGTATACCCCCACTACCTTGTCACAACACAACTGATTGGCTCAAACGCATTAAGAAGGAAAAAATTTCCACAAATTAACTTTTAAGAAGGCACACCTGTTAATTGAAATGCATTCCAGGTGACTTCCTCATAAAGCTGGTTGAGAGAATGCCAAGCGTGTGCAAAGCTGTCATCAAGGCAAAGGGTGGCTATTTGAAGAATCTCAAATATAAAATATATTTTGATTTGTTTAACACTTTTTTGGTTCATGTGTTATTTCATAGTTTTGATGTCTTCACTTTTATTCTACAATGTAAAATTTTTTAAAATTAAAGAAAAACCCTGGACTGAGTAGGTGTGTCCAAACTTTTGACTGGTACTGTAAATGATTGCTACTTATTGTCAGAGCAGTGGTTTATAGGCCACAGGCACCAAACGGAAGAAAACAGACTGAAACAGGGAGGGACTACCTGGACTTGTTTTCATTTTCAGCATGTTTTCGTTTTCCGTTGCAACGCGTTTTGCTACAGTGTGTCCTAATGAATATGACCCTGATGTGTGGAACTGCTGTTAGTTAAAATCCTCCCCAGCACACAGTGGTCAGATCTCCTATTGGATGTTCATAGAACGTATACAGAATCAATGCTAACCAGTGCTAGCACCACGAGATGCTAGCGTTGACCTTTGACTTCATGCATTGCTAGACTAGATCCCTGACCAGTCCTCTGTACACAGCCCCCAGTCATACCATCTAATGGACACTGCTAGTTCAACACAGGCAGGATGAGAGAGTTATGAGGGGTATGCTATATTAAATAATACTGTGTCATATGGTGAGTCAATGGTACGCTGATATTTTGCTTTGCCTATGGCAGCTACAAAACTCCCCAAAACTCTGACTTCTATTCTATTTGTTTTGTTTCAAGACCATTAAATCTGACGTTGCCTTGACAGTGCACCGTGACAAGCTCGTAAAGAGTTATGGGCAGGGTTGTAATGAGCGACCATTGTGGAAGGCAGTGGAGCGGGTTTGGCAGTGCTATGGTTGCTGGTTCTTTAGAGAAGGAGGCAACAGCAGTGTTGTTAAGAGGGAAAAAGAGAGAAAGAACACATTGCATTGAACACAAGTGTTGAGGCTTATGTAACTGCCCGTTATAAATAGCTCCGCATTGCAAATGTGGGACGTTACTCTGGGAAGATATTGCATTCCCTTGCATGTGCCACTTTGCTGTTTCCATGACAACCCGCTCCAATTGGCATCTCTCACACTTCGTAATTACAGACCGGCAAATTTCTTCTTCAGGAGTGTTATGGCTCTTTCTTTTACAGTTATTTCTCCAAATAAACAAATCCATTCTGATTTAATGTTTTCCATTTTGGAAGCTGTAGCTATTAATTTTTTTCAATTGACAAGGCTGAAATGAATGTCGGAACAGACCCCGACCAAAAAGAAGAGGCCTATAGGCTATTCCGTTTCTATAGTGACGGGTGACAGAGTTGACTGTTAATGACATCCACATGCCAACATCAATGGCATCCCATAATATCAGCCAAAGCATTTAGTCACCCTCATTAGTGTTGCTTCCAACTGACGATTCACATGACTATGGACTTCAACATCAACTGGATATCAACAGTTTGCTACAGGCATTGAGATAGAGTGCTACAGAATCTTGTCTGCATGCTAGTCCTAATAGTAATACTTCCATACAGCACTAAGATTGGCTTATCCAGAAAACACAAAGGGTTAAACCTAAGCAGCAACTGCTGCTGAGCGAGAAGCTGAGACTCCAGGATGAGGCGTTGGTTGGTTGCATAAGAGCACGGAGACCGAGCGAGCATTGCATAATGGATCTCTATCCCATTAATGTTAATGAAATAACAAGGCAAGGCATGGATGTGGTGGGGCACTAACTACTCTAACTCCTACCATCTCAGCAGAAAACCAGGCTAAATGACGGAACGCCAAATGGGTTGGTCGATATGGGACAACTAGGTCTGGTTCCCTTGACTTGTGCCCCTAGTCAAAAGGACAAATGGAATGGTCCACTTCCATCTGAACAGACAACCATCCTGACAGAGCTCAAAAGGGATTGGTCGAAATGGGACAAACAGGTCGGGCCCCCTGAGTCTTGTGCCCCCTTGTCAAATGGAATGGTCCACTACTACTCCACTTCCTGCCTTAAACTAGGGGCCTCATCCGGTGCTAGGCTGCCTGTGGCGATGCCAGATGAGCTGAGCGTTTATCATCACAGTTAAAGTGCACTAATGGGAAACAGACAGGCATGAGCGGACGGCCGCGGCGGACTAGAACGGAAATCGATGGGCTATTCATTGGAGGTGAATTTAGGTGACAGAGCGAGGTCTAGTCCATCTTTCTCACTCTGCCCTGCTCTCTCTGGGGTGAAATATGAGAACTACAATTACAGGGCCCCAGTACAGCTATAGACAGAGGGCTCAGACCAAACACAAAGCTATATGTCTATGTGCCCAGTACAGCTATAGACAGAGGGCTCAGACCAGACACAAGGCTATGTCTAGTTCTCCACTTTCAATGATTCCCATGTTGTTTGGGTGGAATCTGACACTAGAATACAACCAACCTTAAACCCATTCAGATAGACAGAGTATGAAAAACCTACTATGGGTATATTTACGATTATAAACTGGGTGGTTTGCAGCATGAATGCTGATTGGCTGACAGCCGTGGTACACCACGGGTATGACAAAACATGTATTTTTACTGCTGTAATTATGTTAGGAACCAGTTTATAATAACAATAAGGCACCTCGGGGGTTTGTGGTGGTCAATGGTCAATATACCACGGCTAAGGGCTGTATCCAGGCACTCTGTTGCGTCGTGCATAAGAACAGCCCTTGCCAATATACCACATCCCCTCGGGCCTTATTACTTAAGTATAGCCTTTGCGTTTAGTGAAGTATGGAAGCCTATGAGGCTCAGTTGGAGAATTACAGTGGCAAAAGAGGAAACTGTCTTTCATTTGTGGCCTATTTTTCTACCAGCAGTGAGAGAATAGCTTCACAGGCCTCTAAAGGCTCTCTCACAAACCCCTTTCGGTACAGTGGTTCTGCTGTCAAGAAGTTCATCCCACTGTCTTTTGATGCCAGAGAGAGAGAGAGAAAGAGAGTAAGAGAGAGGGGGGAGATGGAGAGCAGGAGAACGATTGAGTGAGATAGACAGAAAATCAGAGAGGAAGCGAATGGGGCAGAGAGAGAGAGAAAGCAAGATGAAGAGAGAGATAGACAGAGAGAGAGAGAGGAAGCAAATGGGAGATATAGAGAGAGAGCATGTGAGATTAAGTGAGAACGAGAGAGAGTAAGCAAAGAGTATTTTTTGGCCCGGGGGCCAGTGAATAGTGGTTGCCATGGCAGCATGTTACCCACGACCCAGTTGAGCGGAGCCTGTAGCTAGCTGACTACGCCACTCCACGGCTCCTCACTTCCCTTCCCACGCGTACACAACAGAAGGGCGTGAACTCCCCTCGGGGGTCAGAGCAGAGGGTTCAGGGATGGGGACATGACTCTGAACCTCAACCTGAGCATGGTCTGAACGAGGTTCAAGCAAAGTGAGGCTGAACAGGTATACAGTAGAGGTAAATGTGGGTGGTCCAAAAGTGGTCTGAGCACTCTGTCAGCCGGTCCCAATTCTCTCTCTACGCCTTCCCTTTGGCCCTAGACATTTAGTGTTTGCAGATCTGTAAAATGGAAGCAATATAGTGGAAGCTCCACCACCACAGTGCTTGTACCTATCCAGACCCTTCAGATGTGTAAACATCAAAGGAGAAGGGGTAAGGCTGTGTGACTACGCCTACATCCAATATTATTTCGTTTTCAGTCAGGTGATTGGTTTTGGTTTTATCCCATTTGGAAAATGGGCCATCCCCAGCCAGAGGAAAAGCCACTTTAACTTTCATACATTGAGGGGTAAAAAACTAAAGCCCTGCAAAAGGACACACATCTATTTAAAATAGCTACTGTACTTGATACATTTCCAAAGGGATTTTCCCGCTCCAAATTATGAGTCATATTACGACACATTACAAAATATTACGAAACATTATGATGAAATGTTACAGTGACACAGCTTAAAGCTAATGTACAACATATTTGTCAACTCTACATTGACTAGTTTTAGCGTCAAATAAAGTCGCTTATAATGACTAGCCTTGTGAACATTTCACCGGTAGTCTGTTCTCTTGCCTCGGGCTAATCCAGTTTAGAAGCTCTGTATTCATTTTAGGATAATTTATTCTTCCTCTTGCATTGCATTGTAGGAAGATTCCCAACAGAGCTGTGTGGATCACCAATGAGAGACACATCTCCTCTCCACAGCAGGAAAAAAAAGATGGCTGCTTCAATGAGACGTTGATGAAAGAGAAACCCCATCTGTTTAAAAAGTGAATAGGCTTGGGGGGGTGAAACACAGGCACACGACATACAAATACTTTCAGCGTGTTCTGATATTTTACGCTACACTGTGTTTTTTCATGTGACAGTATGTTATATCCTTATTCTACAACTGCCAAGCACAACGATATGGACCAAATAAATATTGTGAAATCTAACTGTTTTAATGACACGACAACATGTTTCGGACTATTACTGTCGGATATCAAAGGACGGTAGAGTTAGAGGATCACGTGACATGTGACCTTCATCAAACTTCTCTGCCATACCCAGAGAACCTTTCCCCCTGACCCTAATCTGGTCTACATTCTATAGCCAAGTCCTTACCCTGGTCCAGCATTAATATGAAGGACACCGGGCAACAAGGTCAGCATCTGCCCACGCATAATTGAGTGTAATGAAGTGTACCGCTTTTAAATACCCCCTTAGCACTCGTCAACTACACTCCTATAATTTCATCAATACTTTATCCCAGCAGTGATCCCTAACCCTGTGCACTTACTGTAGCCTAAGCTCTTTAGCTGCCTGCCTGCCTGCCTGCCTGCCTGCCTGCCTCCCTGTCTCCTTGCCTGCCTGCCTGCCTGCCTGTCTCCCTGCCTGCCTCCCTACCCCCATCAGCCAGTGTACAGGTATGGGAAATCTGGGATAAACCTAGCCAGCTGTGCAGGGGACTCCCATCATACACCTATGCACACATTAATATACTCATACACATATGCACACAGAGAACTAGCTCTATGCAGTCAGGCACATGTACATGACATACAGTGTACATCATGTACAATATACACAGCTAGCACATTTGGTTCCTTGGAAGTTGTGGGAACCTACATTTTTGGTTTCCCATTGGTTCTGGGAACGAAGCCATACGTTTCCTGACCGGTAAAACTGAGAACATTCAGCCTATTCTGGGAACATACATTTTTACGTTGCAGGGAGGTTCTGAGAACGTTTTACTATGGTTACCTGAAAGTTTTCCATTAATCATGCAAACACATGTATATTTTATTGTGGCACAGCGTCAGTGAGATTTGAACCTATGATCTTCTGTTCTCTATCCATGGAATTAGTCTACTGCGCCACCAGGATGGAGCTAGTATGCCATGTCATTTTTTTAACTCAAAGCTGTTCATTTTAGTCTATTCAAACAGACCCCATTTCAAAGGAAACAAGCACTCATTAAGATCAGATGCGGCCAACACACCTGAAAATACTTAACAAGACAGAGGATAGAGAGAGTTTGTTGACGCTGAGAATAGAATGTACATATTTTTTTATAATATTCTTAGAATGTTCTTCGAATGTTTTCTTGTGGTTTTTATGGAAAGTGTTCTTAATGTTCTGAGAACATGGCTTTCAATGGAACCATGACGATGCCTGCAGAAAACGTTACGCTAAAGTACTAAAATTCCCACTAAAAAACATTGTTTCTTAACGTTCTTGGAACAATTTGAGAACATTACTTTAAATAGAACCCTGAGGAAACCTGTAGGAAACATTATACTTAAGTACTGAAATTCCTTCCTAAGAAACATGTGGTTCTCAGAACATTACAGTGAGGGAAAAAAGTATTTGATCCCCTGCTGATTTTGTACGTTTGCCCTATAATTTTAATGGTACATTTATTTGAACAGTGAGAGACAGAATAACAACAAAAAAATCCAGAAAAACGCATGTCAAAAATGTTATAAATTGATTTGCATTTTAATGAGGGAAATAAGTATTTGACCCCCTCTCAATCAGAAAGATTTCTGGCTCCCAGATGTCTTTTATACAGGTAGCGAGCTGAGATTAGGAGCACACTCTTAAAGGGAGTGCTCCTAATCTCAGCGTGTTACCTGTATAAAAGACACCTGTCCACAGAAGCAATCAATCAATCAGATTCCAAACTCTCCACCATGGCCAAGACCAAAGAGCTCTCCAAGGATGTCAGGGACAAGATTGTAGACCTACACAAGACTGGAATGGGCTACAAGACCATCGCCAAGCAGCTTGGTGAGAAGGTGACAACAGTTGGTGCGATTATTCGCAAATGGAAGAAACACAAAATAACTGTCAATCTCCCTCGGCCTGGGGCTCCATGCAAGATCTCACCTCGTGGATTTGCAATGATCATGAGAACGGTGAGGAATCAGCCCAGAACTACACGGGAGGATCTTGTCAATGATCTCAAGGCAGCTGGGACCATAGTCACCAAGAAAACAATTGGTAACACACTATGCCGTGAAGGACTGAAATCCTGCAGCGCCCGCAAGGTCCCCCTGCTCAAGAAAGCACATATACAGGCCCGTCTGAAGTTTGCCAATGAACATCTGAATGATTCAGAGGAGAACTGGGTGAAAGTGTTGTGGACCAAAATCGAGCACTTTGGCATCAACTCAACTCGCCGTGTTTGGAGGAGGAGGAATGCTGCCTATGACCCCAAGAACACCATCCCCACCGTCAAACATGGAGGTGGAAACATTATGCTTTGGGGGTGTTTTTCTGCTAAGGGGACAGGACAACTTCACCGCATCAAAGGGACGATGGACGGGGCCATGCACCGTCAAATCTTGGGTGAGAACCTCCTTCCCTCAGCCAGGGCATTGAAAATGGGTTGTGGATGGGTATTCCAGCATGACAATGACCCAAAACACACGGCCAAGGCAACAAAGTAGTGGCTCAAGAAGAAGCACATTAAGGTCCTGGAGTGGCCTAGCCAGTCTCCAGACCTTAATCCCATTGAAAATCTGTGGAGGGAGCTGAATGTTCGAGTTGCCAAACGTCAGCCTCGAAACCTTAAAGACTTGGAGAAGATCTGCAAAGAGGAGTGGGACAAAATCCCTCCTGAGATGTGTACAAACCTGGTGGCCAACTACAAGAAATGTCTGACCTCTGTGATTGCCAACAAGGGTTTTGCCACCAAGTACTAAGTCATGTTTTGTCAAATACTTATTTCCCTCATTAAAATGCAAATCAATTTATAACATTTTTGACATGCGTTTTTCTTGATTTTTTTGTTGTTATTCTGTCTCACACTGTTCAAATAAACCTACCATTAAAATTATAGACTGATCATGTCTTTGTCAGTGGGCAAACGTACAAAATCAGCAGGGGATCAAATACTTTTTTTCCCTCACTGTATGTGCTAGCTGGGCATCCTGCACCATTCTATGGTTCTCAGAATGTTATGTGAAGTTGGGGAGTCACGTACACATACAAACACAAAACTACACATAGCCTAAGCAGCTAAACACACACACACACACACACACACACACACACAAGCTTCGAGACAAGCAACACTGAACCATGCATGAGAGCACTAGCTGTTCCGGACAACTGTGTGATCACGCTCTCCATAGCCGATGTGAGTAAGACCTTTAAATAGGTTAACATTCACAAGGCCGCAGGGCCAGACGGATTGGAGCATGTGTCTTCACTGATATTTTCAACCTCTGCCTGACCCAGTCTGTTATACCCACATGTTTCAAGCAAACCACCATAGTCCCCATGCTCAAGAACGCCAAGTTAACATGTCTAAATGACTATCGCCCCTTAGCACTCACAGTTGTAGCCATGAAATGCTTTGAAAGGCTGGTCATGGCTCACATTAATACCATCATCCCAGACACCCTGGACCCACTCCAATTCGCATACCACCCCAACAGATCCACAGATGACGCAATCTCTATTGCACTCCAGACTGCCCTCTACCACTTGGACAAAAATAACACCTACGTAAGAACGCTGTTCATTGATTACAGCTCAGCGCTCAACACCATAGTGCACTTCAAGCTCATCACTAAGACAAGGACCCTGGGATTAAACACCCCTCTCTCTGCAATTGGATACTGTACTTTCTGACGGGCCGCCCCCAGGTGGTGAGGGTAGGCAACAACACATCCGCCTTGCTGACCCTCAACACAGGGGCCCAGAAGGGGTGCGTGCTTAGCCCCCTCCTGTACTCCCTGTTCACCCACGACTGCGTGGTTGCACACGACTCCAACACCATCATTCAGTTTGCTGATGACACGACGGTGGTAGACCTGATCACCAATGACAATGAGACAGCCTACAGGGAGGAGGTCAGAGACCTGGCAGTGTGGTGCCAGGACAACAACCTTTCCTTTAACGTCAGCAAGACAAAGGAGCTGATCGTGGACTACAGGAAACGGAGGGCCGAGCACACAAACCTACATGTACAGTGAGGGAAAAAAGTATTTGATCCCCTGCTGATTTTGTACGTTTGCCCACTGACAAAGACATGATCAGTCTATAATTTTAATGGTAGGTTTATTTGAACAGTGAGAGACAGAATAACAACAAAATAATCCAGAAAAACGCATGTCAAAATTTTTATGAATTGATTTGCATTTTAATGAGGGAAATAAGTATTTGACCCCTCTGCAAAACATGACTTAGTACTTGGTGGCAAAACCCTTGTTGGCAATCACAGAGGTCAGACGTTTCTTGTAGTTGGCCACCAGGTTTGCACACATCTCAGGAGGGATTTTGTCCCACTCCTCTTTGCAGATCTTCTCCAAGTCATTAAGGTTTCGAGGCTGACGTTTGGCAACTCGAACCTTCAGCTCCCTCCACAGATTTTCTATGGGATTAAGGTCTGGAGACTGGCTAGGCCACTCCAGAACCTTAATGTGCTTCTTCTTGAGCCACTCCTTTGTTGCCTTGGCCGTGTGTTTTGGGTCATTGTCATGCTGGAATACCCATCCACGACCCATTTTCAATGCCCTGGCTGAGGGAAGGAGGTTCTCATCCAAGATTTGACGGTACATGGCCCCGTCCATCGTCCCTTTGATGCGGTGAAGTTGTCCTGTCCCCTTAGCAGAAAAACACCCCCAAAGCATAATGTTTCCACCTCCATGTTTGATGGTGGGGATGATGTTCTTGGGGTCATAGGCAGCATTCCTCCTCCTCCAAACACGGTGAGTTGAGTTGATGCCAAAGAGCTCGATTTTGGTCTCATCTGACCACAACACTTTCACCCAGTTCTCCTCTGAATCATTCAGATGTTCATTGGCAAACTTCACACGGGCCTGTATATGTGCTTTCTTGAGCAGGGGGACCTTGCGGGCGCTGCAGGATTTCAGTCCTTCACGGCATAGTGTGTTACCAATTGTTTTCTTGGTGACTATGGTCCCAGCTGCCTTGAGATCATTGGACAAGATCCTCCCGTGTAGTTCTGGGCTGATTCCTCACCGTTCTCATGATCATTGCAACTCCACGAGGTGAGATCTTGCATGGAGCCCCAGGCCGAGGGAGATTGACAGTTATTTTGTGTTTCTTCCATTTGCGAATAATCGCACCAACTGTTGTCACCTTCTCACCAAGCTGCTTGGCGATGGTCTTGTAGCCCATTCCAGTCTTGTGTAGGTCTACAATCTTGTCCCTGACATCCTTGGAGAGCTCTTTGGTCTTGGCCATGGTGGAGAGTTTGGAATCTGATTGATTGATTGCTTCTGTGGACAGGTGTCTTTTATACAGGTAACAAGCTGAGATTAGGAGCACTCCCTTTAAGAGTGTGCTCCTAATCTCAGCTCGTTACCTGTATAAAAGACACCTGGGAGCCAGAAATCTTTCTGATTGAGAGGGGGTCAAATACTTATTTCCCTCATTAAAATGCAAATCAATATATAACATTTTTGACATGCGTTTTTCTGGATATTTTTGTTGTTATTCTGTCTCTCACTGTTCAAATAAACCTACCATTAAAATTATAGACTGATCATTTCTTTGTCAGTGGGCAAACGTACAAAATCAGCAGGGGATCAAATACTTTTTTCCCTCACTGTACATACTGTATTACCTCAATCAAGTTCCAAGTTTTAATGTCACATGCACAAGTACAGTGAAATGCCTTTCTTGCAAACTTAATCAAATCACCCCAACTACCTCGTACCCCAGTACACTAACTCGGTACCGGTACTCCTTGTATATTGCCTGTATATAGTATAGCGTTGTTATTGTTATTTATTGTGTTACTATTTTATTTTCTATATTTTTTTATCTATTACTTTTTATCTATAAATGTTCATACTTTTTAACTGCATTGTTGGGAAAGGGCTCGTAAGTAAGCATTTCACGGTAAAGTCTACACTTGTTGTATTCGACACGTGACAAATAAAATGCGATTCTATAATTTTTTTTTTACACACACACACGAACACTGAGCAAATTACACTCAAACTCGATGAAAGCATAGTATCATTCCTATGGTGAAACCAGAGGGGTGAGAGTGTGGTCTACCCTTGCCCTCAATCCTCAAGGTAAAGATGATGGTCCTCTGCTCTGAGACATTACATGAATGTACGGCTCAGAGGGCTCAGTGCATTGTTTGCAGCTGTGTCGCATTAATTCACCAAAATGTAAGTCTGAGCCTCCAGCCAAAGGGTCTGGTACAGTCTGAACCGGGGTGGCAATGGGATGGCTGTGGGCTTATGTAACAGACTTAGCTAATGCCCTTTCCCATGCCCCTGTCATGTGATTATGGCCATTCACATGGTCAAAAGAAGCATTTCCATTTCCACCAATGTCCTCCTCAGGTCAGAGTGAGTGGAGGGAGGTTTTCATACCTCACTGGTAAGGATGGACACTGGCTCTATGTGAAGTCCAGTCCATTTCTTACAGATGCCAATAGAATCAAAGATGGACTCCACAGAAGAGATGGGACAGGGGGCTCTCTAGCCATTCTTAGTGGTGGTTATTTCAACATGATGTTATATTGAGAAGATAGACAGATACAAGTGAATCAGAGTCACGAGAGAATGGTTTTACTAACAACTAGGGAATAACACATAGTATCATGCAGCCCATTTCCATAGAATAGATTTTCATTTAATTTTTCCACTAACACACCATATTCCTCTTTGTCTTTCGCTCCATTTCCCTCTCTTTGTAGTCACAAGGCAGAATCACATTGGCTGTCTCTCTTTATGATCCTGGATGTATTGATGTCATCGTTAACGCTGACGAGAGTTAATCGGGCACACTGAGGTTTATGGGATCTGAGTGGAGCGAGCAGATCGGGCATCAGTAGGCGATGGAAGAGGGCCAGAGAGACTGGCAGGAGGTTGGCACGGCTGGCATTGCATAGGAACAATGCATGCTGTGCCAACCTGTCACTCAAAGCTATTCATACACCCACATACAGACCATACTGTAGACAAAATGAACACAGCATACACACACTAACATGCACACATAGACACGTACAAATATACATAATTGAATTCACACAGACTAAGGAGCTGCATGTGGATACACTCCCACTAAAATATACATTTTATGCATGCATGAACACACACACACACACACACACAAACACACACACACACTCCCCAGATGGAGGCTGTGTGTGTGTGTGTGTGTGTGTGTGTGTGTGTGTGTGTGTGTGTGTGTGTGTGTGTGTGTGTGTGTGTGTGTGTGTGTGTGTGTGTGTGTGTGTGTGTATCAGAGATAGCAAGAGCAAGAGAGAAATGGTTGAAGGGCTTGGAGATGAATTGAGATAGTGGAGATGAGCGAGAGATGACAGTGGATGGGTGAGGGGGAGAGAGGGATGTAGCAGGCTGAATGAAAGAGCAATAGGATATGAAAGAGAGAGCGACAGAGTGAGAGAAATTAGGAGAGACTGGGTAGAATAAATGAACAGAGAAAAAGATAGAAAGGGGGAGAGAGAGAGAGAGAGAGAGAGAGAGAGAGAGAGAGAGAGAGAGAGAGAGAGAGAGAGAGAGAGAGAGAGAGAGAGAGAGAGAGAGAGAGAGAGAGAGAGAGAGAGAGATAATCAACATATAGCCAGCAGCATGAACATCCTGCCAAGTGAAAGCATCACTGTACAGAAAAAAAGGTTCCAAAAGGGTTATTCGGCTTTCCCCATAGGAGAACCCTTTTTGGTTCCATGTAGAACCCTCTGTAGAAAGAGTTCTACCTGCAACCAAAAATTGTTATTCAAAGGGTTCTCCTATGGGGACAGCCGAAGAACCCTTTAAGTTTCTAGATAGCACCTTTTTTTCTGAGAGACCTGCCTATGACAGCCGTGATATGAGAGAGATACCAAGCCAACACACAAAGACCTAGGAAACCTGCTCACCCCTCCCTCACCCCTCCCTCACCCCTTCTCACTCCCACCTCCGCCTCCCCCCACGTCCATCAAACAACAGGCCTCCTGAAGGGGGAGGGACCTTTAGATAGACAGGGCCTCAGCTGGACCTTTCCGGACCCTTCTGTGAGCTGAGAGCGGAATGACTGTGTGTGTGAGTGTGTATGTGTGTGTGTGTCTTGCACATGCCCTTATAGCACCTCCTTGGCTACATGTGTTGTTGTGGAGATGGCAGAACGCCACCCTAGCCACTTGGTCTGTGACATCGCGCTCGCTTACGCCGATAGGGGCGGAGTCTCATCAGGATAACAAAGACCCCTAAGTAGTCCTCCATTGATAATGTTACTGTGACTCATAATCAACATTGGTGACAATATTTCACAAAGGCGCACTCTCAACACTGTAATCACCACTGAATGTGTCTCAATCAGTACGTTTACATGCACAGTAATAATTTGCTATTAAACTGATTATGGCAGTAGGCAGATTATGCATAGTCATGTAAACACCTTACTCTGCTTATCTTAAGGTCATAATCGAAGTAAGCATACACTGATTAAAACACCTGGATTTCTGAGCAATCTTTCAAATGATTAGGACATGTAAACACCTTAATCGGAGTTCCAGCAGTGTATTTGATCTGCGCATGTGCTAGCACCAGCGGCGCGAGCTTCCCTCTTTAACGCGAGTGAAGTGAGTTCGGAACAACTGAAAGTATGCATCTTAAAGTATACTGAACAAAACTATAAACGCAATGTTCAACAGTTTCAAATATTTTACGGAGTTACAGTTCATAGAAGGAAATCAGTCAATTGAAATAAATTCATTAGGCCCTAATCTATGGATTTCACATGACTGGGCAGGGGTGCAGCCAGGGGTGGGCATGGGAGGGCATAGGCCCACCCACTGGGGAGCCAGGCCCAGCCAATCAGAATGAGTTTTTCCCCACAAAAGGGCTTTATTACAGACAGAAATACTCCTCAGCACCAATTGCACGCTCCCTCAAAACTTGAGACATCTGTGGCATTGTGTTGAGTGACAAAACTGCACATTTTAGAGTGGCCTTTTATTGTCCCCAGCACAAGGTGCACCTGTGTAATGATCATGCTGTTTAATAATAGCTTCTTGATATGCCACACCTGTCAGGTGGATGGATTATCTTGGCAAAGGGGAAATGCACACTAACAGGGATGTAAACAAATTTGTGCACAACATTTCAGAAGAATAATATTTTTGTGTGTATGGAACATTTCTGGGATCTTTTATTTCAGCTCATTAAACATGGGACCAAAGTTTATATGTTTTAAATATTTTTGTTCAGTGTAGTTTTCACAATATATGCTTCCCAAAAACAACATGGTCGCTGTGGTAGAACGTTTATTTTGCCGATGTTCTGCATTTATCAGAGTGCCATCAGGTAGCCTGATTTCAGATGTGTCCATGTAAACAGGATTATTAGGGAAATCGTTCTTCTTGCAAAGCATGTAAACGTTTTAATCGAACTATTATATTAATAATAATAATAATAATATGCCATTTAGCAGACGCTTTTATCCAAAGCGACTTACATTCATGTGTGCATACATTTTTACGTATGGTTGGCCCCGGGGATCGAACCCACTATCCTGGCGTTACAAGCGCCATGCTCTATCAATTAAGATAATCTGACTATCCACAATAATTGCATTATTGTGTGCATGTAACAGTACTCAATGTACTCAATGTAACCAGGGAATTTCACACACACCGCCTACAGTGCTACATTCCAATGGCATCCACTTTTCCTGCTGTTGGATACATGCATTGAGAATCACAGTTCAGTACAGTAGAGGGATTAGCACAAGGGAGCGTAGTGTTGCGAGTGTTCTGCCTGCGTTAAGCTTGAACGGTAGTGAGTAAATGATCTACGACTCATATATTAAACAGAACCCATCAGCGCGCCACTGTTATGCCCCATCGCCGTGGTGATGATGATGTAATCCCTCACGGTTGTGATCTGAAGATGTGGATGGCAACGCAGCGGAGAGTTATGTAAGAGAGAACATACTGTCCCCGCCCCCTCCCTCCTTTCCTGTGTGGTACAGGGTGAACAGGAGGTTTATGGCTAGCTAAATCAGTCTGACATCATAGAGAGAAAGAGAAGAGGGGAGGGAGAGAGAGAGACGGGGAGAGAAACGCAGGTGAGAGGAAGAGGAGGGAATAGGAAAGGCCAAAGGAGAGAGAGGGAGAAAGAGAGAGAAAGAGAGAGAGAATAACTATCCTGTATCATTCAATAGGGTCAGAGAGCAGTCCCTGTGCACTAGATAGTCAGGATGTAGCCGGCCTACTGTAAGAATGACTTCTGGGGTTATAATACAATCATCACACATTTGTAATAATTTCACCTCTCTCTCTCTCACAGCCTCTACTATTTTGGAGTACAATATAGCCCAACTGAAACTCCACCTAGCCTCCTCAAGGGGTTTGGCAGAAATATATGTAGGGATGCCAATTGGGTGTTCGAAATCACTGCCAATGTGAGCGGTTGAGTTTGTCTTCAGCCTGAAAGGCGGGTGTGACAGATGTCAGCAGAGATGTTTTATAGGCTACATTGTAAGGGGCTTTGATGTCAGGTCACATCTTTGATCAGATTACATTATATGAATTATGACGGATGCCTCAACTGAGGTTTTAGGCCTACAAGCATGCTTTGGTTAGATACCTCAAGGCTGCCTGGTTGCCTGAATCTACAGCTGTTACTGTGCAACGGATGCTGTTGGATCCCCAATGGAGGCGAGGCACTTGGCACATACAACACACAAGCTTCTTACATGACATGGCAGAGCTTCAACTGCTTGCCCTACTCACTATAAATCTCTTACATCTTAGAGATGCTGAGGATTATGGTGGAATGTCAACAGTTGTAGAATATACTCCAGTTGTAGATGATGAAAAAGCCAATAACACCGCCAGCCACAAAGCCCCTTCCCTCACTGTGAATGCCATCCACATCCATAACCCTAAGCAAACCATAGGATATCATGTTACATTACTTTTGTAGAGATAAGCTACATATCCTGTAGAACATTAGTTCTGCAAGTGTCATGTAAGATGATTAACCATAGGACAACTTCATAAGGAGATGTTATACAGTGTTGGGAAAGCTATTCTGAAATGTAGTTTACCAAGCTACCAATTACTTCACACTGAAGTTAAACTACACTAAAGCTACCCTTAAGAAAAATATAGTTGACTTAACTAAAGTTACTTTGAAAATGTAGTTCACTACCTCCAAACTACATTTTGATAAATTATCATATCTAAATCTTAAATGTCATAGACTACAAATTGCAAGAACAGACCACTCTGGAGTCAGATGTTAACATAATGTGTGATTTGGCCTATTAAACACAAAAGCTATGTTTTAAGTGAGAATTAGGCATGTCTGATGCTGAAAATGAAAGGACATTATTGTCTACTTCAGCCATCTTTTCTTTTCTTTTGCAGTAGTGTGTAGTTCCAGTAGTTAGCTACACTGCTATATACATGGCAAAACAGTAATTAACTACTGAAAACACTAGCAAGATTTGAATTTAGTTCAACTACCACCAAGCTACTGCAAAATCTATTTAAATTACTAGTTGAACTATGTATATTTCACTACTCCCCAACACTGATGTTATAATATTAGTAATTATAGTTAGGTCAATGTAGGCTATTTGCTGGCTATGGCAAACCCTGTGACATATTTATGTAGCATTAATGCCTACTGAATGTAAATCTCTATGTAAAACACATTCAAATGTAACAACATCTGAACAACGTATTGAAAGGATGGAGGATGGAAAGAAAGGCTTGGTGTATGTTGTACTATCTAGAACCTAAAAGGGTTCTTCGGCTGTCCCCATAGGAGAACCCTTTGAAGAACCCTTGTTGGTTCCAGGTAGAACCCTTTTGGTTAATTGGTTCCAAATAGGTCCATTTTGGGTTCCATGTAGAACCCTTTCCACAGAGGGTTCTGCATGGAACCCAAAATGGTTCTACCTGGAATCAAAAAGGGTTTTACCTGGAACCAAAAAGGGATCTCCTATGGGGACAGCCGAAGAACCCTTTTGGAAGCCTTTTTTCTAAGAGTGTAGGGTTAATGGCTAGAAACAGGAGGATGGATGGATGGATGGATGGATGGATGGATGGGATGGATGGATGGATGGATGGATGGATGGATGGATGGATGGATGAGGTGACAGGGTAAAGGAGCAGCCCTGAGGGCACAGCTTTAGCTGCTACATAGCACTGCCCCCTATGAACTGATTTAGGATCAGATTTGTGCCTTCAACTCCTGACCTCAGCCACAGGGAGGTAATATAACTAGCTGCTATTAGATTTAGTAGGCTGTAGCACCAAGGGATAGCTGTATCAAAATGATTGATTGAAATAGTGATTGTAAAATAGTGTAGCCTAATTGATGTGATGGACAATGTAGCAGTTATCTGATTAGGAGAGGTAATGACTGGACAAGGGTGTTATTTTGCCCCAGTAGCCTATATCAAAAACAAATGTAATCCCCTATATACATTCCTATACATTGGGCAAATGAGACGGCCCCACCCCCTGCTTTGCAGGTGGACAAAGGCAACGACAACCCTATATAGCAGAAACAATATTATGCGTTGCCTATAGGCTACTATTTATAATTTCTCATTCCATGAACAATGATGGTAAAAAACTGCTGTTTTTACGAGTGTTATCATGTGAAATGAGAGGACCGAGCTTAGTGTGTGTAAAGTGGATCGGGACCCCAGTTTATGTGTCGCTGATCCCTTATTCCCAGAGGGATGTGGCTTTTATCAACATCACACACGGTCAAGATACGGGCGCCACTGCGCTGCATCCTCTTATACTCGAACAAAAGACCCAAATCCTAATTTCTCTATTCCATCAACCAAAGACAAACAATGACAGTCACATTGACGACCACGTCTATGGCAAAATCCCTTTGTGAAACGGTTATTTCGCAATGATGAGATCCAATCTCGGCAGCAGTGGTCCATGCACCTGACCATTAGCCCACACCAATACGCGCAACTGAGACAAAACAATACAAAGGAGAAATACAAAGGAGACAACCCCGCCTTTGATGGGTCACGCGAGGCATTTTTCATTTGCCCATTATTGAAAAACAGGGTAATCGTGATTATACATGGCTGCAGCAAAGCAAAGCAAATTGGCATTAACTATGCTCCATAAAACCTAGCGCGCGACTTCCCCCCTCCCCTCAATCTTGGTCGCGCAAAACATGTCCAAATAAAAAGCAACGTTGATGGGACACAAAAATACAAGAATGTTATTGAATATTCTTTGTCATTTGTAAAGGGCTCATAACAAAACATATGCTCGAGCGAGCCACCGTGCAGGGTGAGAAAACACCGCAAGTAGGTTAAATCGCGCAGTAGCCTAACAGTGCGGTGGATACGCGCAAAAACGCTCCGTATCACAACGACGACCATTCCGTACCTTTGCTTTCTTCCCTCTCCTCTTGGTTTTCCTCTGCGGTAGACTCCATGACTGGCTTCGTCCCATCCATTTGGAATGTTTTCCTTTCAATACTTTTTCTTCTAGGCTTTTGGATTCTCTCTCTCTCTCTCTCTCTCTCTCTCTCTCTCTCTCTCTCTCTCTCTCTCTCTCTCTCTCTCTCTCTCTCTCTCTCTCTCTCTCTCTCTCTCTCTCTCTCTCTCTCTCTCTCTCTCTCCCTCCCTCCCTCCCTCCCT
Source organism: Coregonus lavaretus (assembly GCF_964263955.1). Classification (NCBI taxonomy): domain Eukaryota; kingdom Metazoa; phylum Chordata; class Actinopteri; order Salmoniformes; family Salmonidae; genus Coregonus; species Coregonus lavaretus. The sequence continues at coordinate 1,258,238 of NC_140025.1, forward strand.
CCCTTGCAAAGCTTAGCTCCCCTGTATATACTAGGCTAAAATCCCGTTTCAAGATTCAAAGGTCTTGTCAGATTTTGCACAGATTAGTGGTCCCTAAACGATGCCAGCTAACGCTTTGGCCCTATGTCACTTGCAATCCCAATTTGGCGATGGATAAAACGTTGATCGTGGCAGATTTTTGAGCGCCCACCCTATTTTCTAGTATAGAATGAACTCCCTCACATGACCAACCCCTGCCTCCAGGCACATAGCATCCCTACACTTGTGGAAAAAAGGTTCCAACAGGGTGTCCTCATAGGATAAACCCTTTTTGGTTCCAAGTAGAACCCTTTTTGGTTCCAGGTAGAACCCTCTGTACATGGAACCCAAAAGGGTTCTTCAAAGGGTTCTCCGGACAGCCAAAGAACCCTTTAAGGTTCTATATAGCACCTCCTTTCTTTCTAAGGGTATACTGCTATATCACACAGGTGAGAGAAAGAAAGCAAGAGAAAGAGAGAGAAAAAAGGAGAGAGATACAGATAGAGAGAAGGTTACCCCTCCCAGTTGGTACTGGGGTCTATTATTAAATCAGGGTTATAGGTTACTGCACCGCTGGCTGTATCTGTTAGTACACACATGCACCATTGTGAAAACTCACAGCACTGACACAGAAAAACACACAAACGTCAACGCTCACATAGACACTTGTGCTATTGCACAGAAGTTATCACACAAACACACACACCGCCCACTCTCCATCTGGTGACTAAAGGGCTAGAAAGAGAGAGAGTGGGTGATCTACAGAGAGGGAGAAGAGGAGAGAGGGAGAAGAGGAGAGAGGGAGATAAGGAGAGAGGGAGAAGAGGAGAGAGGGAGAAGTGGAGAGAGGGAGAAGAG